>NC_135998.1:26565395-26590395 GCF_048128805.1 Centroberyx gerrardi
AGAAGACAAATCACATTTAAAAATCTTTCCAAATCTATAACTAATGCTTTATTTGAATCCACCACTTATAGTAAAATAATGTCAAATATTCAGAGGTTCTAAAACAGACACACACACACGCACGCACGCACACACACACACATGACTCTGTAGTCATCTGGCCTTTGCTCACCAGTCAATGAAAAGAGCACTGCGGCGGAACCTATTACACACACACCACTGCATCTTGGAGAAAAAATGTGTTAAAACACCAGCTCCTAATCAATTGACCTCAATTATGAGCCTAGGCTGGCACTCACACACTCATTCAGACAAAACAAGTTTGTGAAGAGAGACAGAGAGCTTTATGACGGGGACTTTTATCTTTTGTGCTTCAGCGCCACATCATACAGTAGCATTCATTGCTACTTAAACACCTATGCCTGCCCCCGCACGCATGTGAGCAGGCACAAACACACACACACAAACATGATAAATTATTGTTTTCCCTCCAATATTGGAGTGAAATAAAATAAAAATGAAAACAAAAATAAAAAAATTGCTTGGTGTCACAGTTTAAGATTTCGTGGTTGGTTCCAGTCATTGGCCCTCATTCATCAAGCTATCATAGAAAAGAGCAGAATCTACCGTCATTCATGTTTCATGTACAAGGCAAATATATAGTTCTTTGAAATGGGCAGTGTTGGGCAGTAAGCAGTGTAAGGGATTACAGTTTCGCAGTAACGCTCGGTTACTGCCTTACTTAAACCTGAGCCCCCCGTCAACCTTTTCTTTTCTCTCTTTTGAAAATGACAAACAATTTGGGACAAAGAACAAGATCAGATGGTGGTGGAAGAGGTGGAGGACTCTTCCACCGGAGGTACCATCATCTTGTCAGAGTTTTATAGGCAGCATGGCAGCCCGAACAGCCTCAAGACGTCACTGTCATTCATTTGCATTTACTTGACTCCGAACATGTCCCAAACAAACCCAACAGCCCAATAAATACCTTTGTATGATACCGCATTAAGGCTTTGTATGTTAGGATTTGTTTGGTCCACGCATCACTCTGATCTGTGCGTACTAGAGGCAATGTTCGTATTAGGGTAAATGGCGGACTTGGGCATGGACTTTTCTGTTTCTGAGATGTTCAAAGTGGATTTTAACAACACAATCGAACTTTTGAGCGTATATTTTTCATATGTAACCGTTCTGAATATACTCCCGGAGGAAGCCATTTCATCAGATCCTGTCTTTGACCGACCTGTGGTAAAGATTTCCTTCAAGGTTCTGAATGGGTTGTGTCCGGACTCAAGATGCAAGTACATGCAAATTAATGACATCTTGATGCCGTTCAGGCTAGCAGTACAGCATCACATCTCTCTGCCTTGTATTTAGTCTAAAAATCTTAGAGCAGGTGTGGTGTTCTGCAGCTAGTTTGCCTCTTATGTTGTAGATGAGTACATCTCATAATCTAGATACTTCATCAATCTGGGACCCAGGACTTATGGAGCTGTACACTCAAGGTTTTGTCTCTGGCAGACTGTCCTGCTGGCCTGGGTTCAAGAGCAAACTTCATTATGTCTGATCAACATGGCCCTCAAAACGGTAAACACACTCATGGATGCTCAGAGATCCCTCCTCCTCTCTCACTCTTTCTTTCTCTCTATCATCTTCCCCTCTGCCTCTCTTCACCCCCCTGCTGTATTCCTTCACCTTTCCATTATCCCTGACACAGCCCACGTAAATGATATGCACTCCTCCACCTCTCCCTCTCCCGTGTCCTCCTAATCTCTTTCTCCGCTCCTCTATCCTCATCCACACTCCTTCATACTAGATTGATTTCATTTCACTCATTTTGTTCCTATCCTCTGACACTCACCTCCTCCCCTCTCTTGTTACTCTTTCTTTCCTTTTTGTCCTCCAACTCTCCCTCACTATACCTTATTAGAGGCAACTAACACTTTGGTTAAGGTTAGGTTAAGGTTTTGGTCATGGTTAAATAAGAAAAACTTTCGCAACAAATGAAAACTCACAGTAGAAAACTTAATGGGAGTTGGAAATTGAACCTGGGTCGCTGGAGTTGAAGCTAAATGTGCCCATCCACTATGCCCTTACTTTTCTACCATGCTTTTTTTAATGTCAGACTACTACCTGTCTCTAGTCGTGCCTCGTTCACGTAACCCTTTCATGGTGGGAAACCCTTCACTTATCATGCATGGAGCATGTATTTGCATTTTAAGACACCGTGCTCATTTCACAAACTTTTGGGAGACAGCTCCTGGATTTATATGCCACTGACAGCCAGATACGGTCCAGATCACTGTCAGACTGTCACTAATACTTCAAAAGTGGTGTTCTACTGGCGTCAGGGTGGTATAATTATTATTGGTGCATGAGGTCTGAGGAGGGCGGAGCTGTCACTCACCATAGTGTGGGATGATGGCCCAGGCCATGGCTGAGGCGTAGATTCCTCCTATCATCCAGAACATGCAGAGCCAGCTCAGGTGCTCTCCCCTCTTCTCCCGGGCCAAGACCTCCGCAAAGTAGGAGAACACAATCGGTACTGCTCCACCAATCCTGCAACAAGAGTATCTGTTAATCGTTCTGCTATAGCACAGCAGTCAGCCTTATTTTTGTCTTATATAAAGATTTTGCTCAAATACGTTTCCCGGCGTATGATGACGGACATTTTTGAACGTGCGAAACAGATTTGTGGTTGTGAACTGTCCATTTGGGAATATGTAAAGAAGTTTTGCACATACTGTATAGATGCTAATGTGTGAAAACAGTTCCACATTTGTCAAAGTGAAAAAAAGATCTGTAGTTGCATATCAACTCTCGTGAATCTAAAATAAATACACACACAACTCAATTCCACATGTGACACAGTATCTAAGTATGATTATAGCCAGCGGGGATGTTTGATTTTAACTAATTTTGACCATCAGTGAGCAATGTGATCCAGACGGTGTTGTTGCCCGTTCCCTGAAATTGAATTTACTTTCTTATTGATACTTATTTGAGCTTACTTAATGAGCTTGCCTTGGGTAGCAACATGTTGTAGTTAGAGCTGGAGCACCAGTGAGGTGTGGAGGAGGACCAGCAGCCCGTCTGTGTCCCCAGTGACCCAGACTTCAGTGCTCGCCAGGGTTTGTTTCACACTTTCAAAGTTTCAAAAATAAATTGGCAGAGAAGAACCGAATGGCAAACTATCTGACAAGTGGGTGAACTGCAGTACAGAAGGTGATACTGTGACTGCATCATGTAGTTCACTTGTAGTGTAAATAAAGACACAGTTCATGTAGCTTGTAGTTGGTCATAATGTTTAATTTTCCTCTTTTTTTTAAGCCAAAACAGATCAGTGGCCTCCTTATTCCTATTCAGGGTCACAAGGGGGCTGGAGCCCAGCATGCATTGGGCAGAAGGCATAGAAGCACCATGGACAGTTCAACAGTCAATCACAGGGCGAACACACAGACAGAAAAACACACAGAGACAAACACACTCACATTCACACCTGGAGTCTGACCTACACATGTCTTCTGCTTCATGGTTCTTTGTTTATGTTAAGTTTAAGGTGTGTTAACATTATTTCTGTTAACATGTCTCTGTAATGAGAGACTGCTTGATTATATCGATGAAGAGTAATGTGTTTAGCATGAGATAAAAGCATTTTTTGGTGGCGGTCTCTTGAGATGACGTATCATCTAGGTCACACTGTGACATTAGTCAGGAATGCTCTGACATTTTCAGACTGCCATTCAGAAGAAAAACAGATTTTTTTTTTTTTTCTGAAAGTCTGGTCTGTGCTGTGCAACAAGTTGTTCTTTTGGTTGCTGCTTCATATACATCATTTACTACATCATGTACTGTACATACCATATACTACATCATATACCATACCACATACAAACACGCTCACTCTTATGGGCAATTTAGAGTTTTCAATTCACCTGACCTGCATGTCTTTGGAACGTTTTTCACCTGTTGGTCCCAAAATATGAGATATCATAGGAAAATCCATACTTCCAAAGATCTCCAATCTTGTGGATTGCATGTAACATGTACTGTGTATTTCAACTGCAATACTGTTTTTTTCAGGCTTATCAAAAAGATTTCTTGATTTGTGAAACCCATAAATCTCAGTAGACCATAGGCGTACACAGGGGGGTTACAGGGGGGGTGACTGTCCCTGCCCTTTTGTCCCAGGTGCCCTTTTCAGATTGAAACGACGACATAGAGTTTCTAAACCACTAGCACCACTAACACTGATCAGCTGAGGACCTACTAGCAAAAAGGGTAGATAACCAGTCTGAAGAACATTTATATCCACTATGTACAGGCTACTCAAACGTGACACACATGCCTTACCTCTCTTCAACAGCTTACACTGAGCAGCAGTGATCATTCAAGCCCTCATGAATGTTTTCTTCCTCTGCATAGAATCATTGCATTGACTCCTATTGATAGAATAATGCAACTTGTAGAAGAAGGTGGAAATTTCAATTACTGAATGCCAAGCTATTTTGTATAAACCAAGTGACATAATCTAGAAATACTAATATTGGTTGAGTGGTTTCTTATCTTGTATGGAAATCTATTTTTTCTTAGTTTCTGGGAAATGGAAATCTTGCTAAACAAAGAAACTAACATATCTAAATAAATAAATAAATATCCTATTTGATATGCACAAGTTGTTCTATTTGATATTGCATTTCATTTTATACCTGAAATTTTTAGATTGGATTATGTATTAATCTTGGTGACAGGTCAGAAATGCAAGTATACTGTATTGTCTCCCTTGAAAGGATATGTACACGCCACTGTACAAAACTCAGCAGAAATTAGTCTTTAAAAGCAGAGCCCCGTTCAGAGTCTGTGCATGCCACTGCACCACACTCTGCATCATTTTCTATTTCAACATATCTCTATGACAATTCAGCTGTGACCCCATATGGCACTAAATTACTCTGAGGCAGTAAACAGCACATGTTTGAGGAAAATGAGGAACAAATAAACAAGTAAACGAGGGTCTGAGTCATCAGTTCAGCGTTGACTCACCACACTCCTGCTGCCACAGCTTCAAGATTAGGATGTAACACTATTGCATGTCTCCCCCTCTACCTTTACTTTTCCCCAGAAAAGTAAAGGTAGAGGAGGTAGTAGGCAGGTAGTAGGCAAAAAAAACTGCTACGTTTCCACATCTCATGCTGCAGCAGGAGCATGATGCTGATTCACAACTGGCTTGATACTGTAACTCTGAGCCTTGTTTAGTTTTTTTTTCATTTATCTCAAACATATGTTGCTTACTGCCTTACTGCCAGAGTAATTTAATGCCAGGTAAAAACTATATTTTAGAGTCAAGGTGTATCTCAGACTGAACAGCAATGTCTCAAATGTTCATGCAAACAGGCAGTTTTAAAAATTACGCTGCTTTCCTACATCCTACATGTTCATCTTTAGTTGTCAAAGTCTTTCAGGAAGTTTTAACAAAGACTGTAGTACAATGGACTTTGTGGAGTCGAAGACAGATATTGGACATCTCATACTTGTCCTCTCCATGCATGAGAGAAACTTCTATAATGTGGGGGAGAACGTGTCTATCTCCTCTCTAGTGTGTGATTGAGGAAATGCATAATAGATAACACTGATGAATTTAGGAATTGGAAAACAAAAGAACAGCCAGATTTGGTAAGTATACAATTATGACAACTCCATACTGAACAGTGACAGCATCTCCTACCTACATTCCCAATTACACTGATGGTATTTTGTTAACCTACCTTATCTTTTGTAAAATATAGGTGGGCAGTCTGAGTTAAAACACACACTGAAAACACCAGTATTTTCCTTTAAGGTTGGTGATTATCAATGTGTATTATCAGCACGTAGAGAGAAGTGTAGCTCCAACAATGCAGTGTTTGCCTGGTGCCTAGTGTCTTACGCACTGCAACTGCTGTCGGCTCCAGGCGTCGTTGGTGAAACAGCTTCAGATGCAGACCTGATGCCCGACACTAGCTGGCTCAGTCTCAGTGATTCATTTCATTCAAACTGCTCTCCAGACAAATTGCAATAAAATTTGCTACAGATGTAATTTTCAATTTATCACAATGTTAAGGTGACGTTTGCTACCTCTTTGCTTGCCAATTCTGTGATAAAGATTTAATCAAACTGATTTAGACAGTTGTTTCATTGCATTGGCCATTTATTCAACAGCAGAAAAACACTTTAGAATTGGCTCTGATCACAGTGCTAATTGCTTTGTATTGGCCAATTATTACATTTTCTGTCCATGGACAACATTAATGTCAACTGAAAACTTTTTGGTGTTATAATGTAAAAGACCAGCACCTGACCAGAAATTGCATTACATTCAAATGTAGTTTAAGTTTCACACTTGCACACAGAAAAGCCATAACTCAAGCTAATGTTATAGCTCAGCTGGCTCACTAGCGTTAGCATAGAGCTGCCAACTCTCACCTTTTGAGCCACACAAACGGTAAAATGTACTAGGCCTAAATGCCTCCATTGAAGACAAATTTAATCACATGATTCAAAGAGCTTGCATTTTGAATCTCCCTTTTCTCCTTGAGTAGATGATGAGTTTATATAGCAAAGTTAAGGAAGTAAGGCAAATCTTGGTAAGATAAAGCTAGTCAAACTGGCAACAACACTCATTGCCAGACTGCAGGTCTCCCAGATTGGGTTGTAAAAAGAAGATAATCCAGCATCCCTCTTAGCTCTTTGTTATACTTGTAAATCCCATCACACTTGTAACTGGGGTGGATCTGTTTGTTCAGATATTTTTTACACAGTCACACATTTACATCCACAAAACAACTGTACATAATCCCAAAAGTATATGTGCATTCACAAATCTCTTTTACCCATACACAAATGTGAGAGAAACTGTCAGGTTTAGTCTTACTGACACTAGGTGTTGGCCTGGATTGAAACAGAAATGTTTACCAGATAACAAAATCAATAGTTCAAAGTAAGACTGCATATCCAGCCAAAAGAGACTTTATTTGGCCACATTAACCACAATGTGAGCCAAAAATAAGACTACTATGTACTGGCTGTGTTTTGTTAAGACTAAAATAGTGAGGGGCAAAGAAATGGTGTATTGTTGCTTATTCAATTATTATTATTAAAAAGGGAGTCAGTATCACTGGGGAGTGCAAATCAGATTATATATGTAACATTACCGCCAGACAAAAGGAAATTTTTCATGACTACCTTTAACGAGATTAGGAAATAAACAGAGACGTCTTTAAAAAAAACAAAAAAAAAACCCATAAAACCTGGACAGCAATAGGACAATTAGACCAAGTGTGCTGGCAACAGGCAGGACGTGTGGGTTGTAATAATCGTGACAGTAGACTGTATGACTCATGATGCATGTACGCTCGCACGCACGCACACACACACACACAACCACACACACACGATTACTAGTAGAAAAGCCCAGCCTCTAAATCCATTTTGATATTGCTGCTTGGTTTTGACAGCTCTCCCGGATAGATGCAATGTTTTTTGAAACAATCACATGATATATGAATGTCCTCGGGTCTCGATTTAAATTACATTTGCTTATTAATCTGAGGCTCATCATAGACCCTTGGTCAAACTATGAATAGCTGCATCAGCCGTAGTCACCATTGTGTTTAACACTGGTCCAACTTATAGTGCAAATACTGGACCAGTTTAGTTTAGTATTTCATTGAGGTTATATTTGTCATAGGAGCTTGCAGTGACCTCTGAACTGAGCGTGACCTTTATAAACTGTATATGAACAGTGACATCAGATGATGGAGATGGAAGGGTACGTCACTCATCAAGGACGCGGGCAGCCGAGCAGACCACGCCGCCACGGAAATACACAGATGTTAATTCGCTGCGCTCGGCACGATTTCGCAAACGTTTCTGTTTTGCTGTGTTTCTTCTCCCACTCGGGGGACGGGCTGGTGCCTGGCAGCTAGAATAACCTCTTGTCATGTACTTTGACTTTGGAGGAGTGGAGACACCGGCCGCGGTGGGAGGACAGACCGGGCTGGAGAGGGAGAACTCCTCAGAGGAGCTTCAGTCTCTCAGCCACACAGAGGAGGACAGGCGGAGGGGGGAGAATGTTACACACATTGTGATTACGTTGTTACTGTTTAGGGGCTTTACAGTGTGTTGTGAGGTTGAATGGAAGAGAGGAGAAGAGAAGAGAAGAGAAGAGAAGAGAAGAGAAGAGAAGAGAAGAGAAGAGAAGAGAAGAGAAGAAATTGGAATAGAATAGAATAGAATAGAATAGAATAGAATAGAATAGAATAGAATAGAGCAGACTCACCCAAAGCCAGACACCATGCGGCAGAGGAGGAACATGCTGTAGCCTTGGACGAAGGAGGACAGGAAGGCGAAGAAGCCATTGAAAGACATGGCAATCAGCAGGCACTGTTTACGGCCCACCTTGTCTGACAGACCCCCCCAAAAAAAGGCTCCAAACATCATCCCCAGATACACAATGCTACCTGGAGACAGAGAGAGAGAGAGCGAGAGAGAGACAGAGAGAGACACAGAGAGAGAGAGAGAGAGAGAGAGAGGGAGAGGGAGAGAGAAGCTGCTGTGAAATTATCTCAACCATCTGGACTCAAATGCTAGTTTGTAAGTGAAACTGCTGACTGGATAAAATACAGACTACTTCTACAAAAAGAGAGACACATGCATGTGCACACACACACACACACACACACACACACACACACGCAGACGTTCTAAAGACATTCAAATTCCTCCAAAATCCTAGAGAACGAGTACCTCTGTGCTATATTTGACATACATTCATGCATTTATGCATTAGAGGATATTGCCAATATTGACAATGATCTGCCAAGTAATGTCTGTATCTCTGCAGTTGCAGTTGCCTATTTAAAATATCTCCTGGCTCAATATACAAATACTTATCCAGCAGTGTAGATTCTGTTTGTTTAAACATATTCATACATTTGTCAAGTTATTTTTTGCTATTCACATTTTTGTCCACTTGAGGGATCTGTTCACCACACGGTGCCTTCCATAGCATGAGAATCAGCTAATAACTTATTTAGAAATAAAGATAAATTAGATATTAAGAAACAGAAACTTCCGTTAGGGTCTTGGCAAGCTAGGTGAATGCTTCTTGAGTGTATTTGACAATTCTGTTATTGAACCTGGGGTTAGCCTTCTCTTCAAGGCAGGCATTTTAAAGGAGATCGTCTAAATGTGCAAACACATGAACGTCTACAAAATAAAGCTAGTGCAGCATCGATGTAGCGCAGGCGTAACTTACACTCTCAGCCAACAATATGTGAACGCTACATGTACACCACACCTAAATGAAAGACATTACGCTACATTATAGCTACACTACATGTGTCTAACACCTGTAAATCTGAGAAAATCCTTGCCATAATCTTAGAGGTTCGGTCAGATTTTACTTGACATAGGTAGATGTTGCAGGGATTGTTTATTATTTCTAAGGTATTGTCCGTCTTTGACTGTTATACACACACACACACACACACACACACACACACACACACACGCACACGCACACGCACATGTACACACAGCTGCAAAATATCAGCACTAATATTAAGTGGTGGTTTCTAAGTGCATCAGTGGAGTAACAGAGCTCGGGCTGAAATTGGGTCTGTTATTTCCCAGCTATTGACAGAACACTGAGAGGTCACATGTGGCAGCGCTCGGATCGATGGGATTGAGCTTGGCTTGAAGCACTGCAGACAAACATAATAGAGACCATGAGGCCACAACACTGTACAACAGCTCCACCGTGTTTTGACTGTACTGAGGATATAGTATTGCACTTGTAAAAATGATAGTCAATACGTCTGGGCTTAGATTAGCTCCACAATCCATGTCAGACAGTATCTGATGATAACTAATGTTTAACCTTTTGGCACCACTTAGTATGCCTGAACTCATTTTTATTTATTTATTTATTTTTTTTATTTAACCTTTATTTGTCCAGGTTAGCCTCATGTGCTTCAATAAGAACTTTATATTATATTTTGCACTGATGAGTGCTGTTTTTGCATCCTATGTTCCTATTGCCTGGTATATGATGTGGTAATTTGATATGCCTTTTGTGTCTCTAAACCAAATGTAATAAAGATTTGAATGTAATTAAATTCTGTATGATGGAAATGTCTCTCTTAAAGTGACTGCAGGGAAACGGAGCAGCAGTTGACCTCACTGCTGCTTTTAGAGTCCAGGCATTCTTTCTTATGCTGCTGCTTGTCCACGGGAAGTCGGGGTCATTTCTCTTCCTGTCCCTGAAAACATGCAGCAAAAGGAGGGGGGGGTGTCAGGCCAATAAATAATCCACTTTACTCTCTACGTGCTAATAAAAATGCTAATGTGTGTGTGGTGGGACGGGAAAGAGGCGATTGTTTGACGAGGCGGCGCCACAAAAGAAAGCCGAGACAGAGAAGAGGAAGCCTTCTCTTTTTTCTTGCTCTTTCTTTTTTTTTCTCCCCCCACTGCGTTTGAGGTGATGGGACAGATATGCTGAAAGTAGTGGGCCTTATCAAGCTGCGCAGACATGATGCCGAGAGCCGGTGATTCATTACAGGTGACAACCGCCGGATCTATCTATGCACGGCGACTGCAGAGAAGGCGCTCCTATAGGCTGCACTGTATAAAGAGCACACTGAAAAAAAATACAAATCCAACAGAATATTAAAACTACCGCAATCTGCAGAACTGGTGACATCCTGTGAGTGGTGTACAGACAAATAATGCGTATGAACACATGCGCTGGAGGAGATGGTATCTGCTGCCACCAGCTCATTTATTTTATGGCTGCTCTCACACTGGGCTTGTATCTGTAATAAAGGGGGAGGGTAACGGTGGTGGTGGTGCGTCTGAACGGCGACGTTTTGAACGGAGGCCGTATGAATCTTTCTGAGATTGGATTTGTGATTTCCTGCAGGGTTCAAACGGAGGTCAGAGCGTATACCCTCTACTTGCCTCGAGATCGCAGGCCTTGTCTCATATGATACCCCGCTTTACATGCACTGTCGAAATCTATGTAAATTAGCAAGGGTGTCTGTTAGGGGCTTATAGTGTGTTGTGGGGTTGAATGGAAGAGAGAAGAGAAGAGAAGAGAAGAGAAGAGAAGAGAAGAGGCTGTCATTTCATCATCAGTGTTCTGTTTTGAATTTCTGAACTGCATTCAGCTGTACTCAATCCAAAAAATCCAAAAATGTATGTACGACTTGAAAGTATATAAGCGTCTCTTGTCAGCTACTGTTTCTATCTATAAATTTACACAATACTAAAAACAAGTTTATAAAAGAGATATCAAGACATCACTTATCTGAAAATTTTAAAAGACATATATGTCTTTGCTTAAAGGCTCCAACTGCAGGACATCCATTACATAATTTGTCTCTTAAACACTTCAAAACAACACTTCTGTAGAATAGGTGTAGTTCGAAGACAGCCCCCCTCCATAATGAATGAATCAGAACAAAGTTGCACTGACTCCAGTTGAATTGGATGAGAGCTGATCTTATTCTTAAGCAAGAGCTCTGGGCAGACGGTGCATGTGCTCCTTTCAACGGTACACTGTGCAGCTTTCCTCTGCGTCCAGAGGGATTACTGGAGCTCACTCTGAGTTGTCTCCAGCAGTCTCCAGGCATGCTGTTTTTTTTCTCTCACCATAGTAATTAGCTCTTATGTGTAAGTGTAATTCCCTCTCGACAACTTTCTGCTCTATTTTCTCGTCCCGTCGCGAGCGTCCTGGCACGGATGAGAGAAGAGCGCCGGCTGACAGACGACAGTCAGAAGAATCCACTGACTCATTTCTCTCAGCCAGAACGTTCGGGACACTTTGTGAGAGCTGCAGGATTTCCCCAGATGAGGGGTTTCCCAGAGGTCCGTGTGTGATTGACAGATGGGTTACAGCAGAGAAAGAGAGCAGAAGAGGAGGAGGAGGAGGAGGTGGGGAGGGAGGACGAGTGCAGCCCTGGGAGCAGCACCGGTGGATCAAAGTGCTTTTCTCTGGTATTAATTACATCTACGCCTGCTGATCTGTTTTTATAAGCATATATGCATGTGTCTGTTCACTCAAAATGCTCAGCCCTATTGCACCTACTGTACTTGTCCTCAGCATATTAGGACATATAGGTTGAAAACATCTCACCTTTGCACCCACAGATCCACACACACACACACACACATAATGAATGGGCCAGATAAATATAGCCCTGCTGGAGAGTTGTAGTCAATTATCATGTAGAGGCAGACATTTCTTTTAGCGTTCTCCTCTCTGCATCCTAACCTCAACCAATCAACAAGCATTTTAGAGCCTCAGGGGCCTCAGGATCTGAGGTCAGAGGAGCTAATGTTTTGTTTGTTTTGGGGTTAGAAACAGTCGATCAGTCATGTGATTTGGTGAAGACAACAGCTAACAAGATGTGACAGTCCGGCTTGTCAGTGGTTTTTGCTATATAGCCTATAGTTTCATACATTTTACTAACTCAATATAGCTGATTTTTTTAAACTATTTCAGGTGAGAGTGATTTTTAGCTGTAGAGGCTCCCATCGCCCTCCACCTTCACTTTCTCTGCAAACAAAACAAGTCACACTCCAAGTCTTGTGGGAATAGAGACCTTTTTCACAGAGAAAGTAGTCCTGCTGGTTCAAAACAATTTTGTGTAAATTTGTATCAATCTTCTACAAAAATCTGACAGACTTAGCTGCATATCATTTAAGATTACTTAAGCTTTAGAGCTGCACCTTTTCTCACTTTTGAGATAATGCTAGCTGCCTACGATCACTCAACATAATATACGCTTAAGTGTTCGCGTGGAGCATCAGAGCAAGCAATTTGCTGGGGACACATGATGATTTTAGTGTCTGATCTAACTTTTCATCAGTTAATCAAGGGATCAATCTCCCCAAAAACTTGCAAGGTTTTAGATCCATCATCATCATCATACAGAGAGAGAGCTTACAAGATGTATGCTGCTCCGAGGTCGTGAGCCCCAACCAGGATAATTAATACTCCGGCTCATACAATCAAGTTGTAGGGTAAATCTGCATTGAATCGTGACCTCCATGGGCCCTTTATGGGTGAATATGGCCTGTGATGGTGCTTTGTTGTGAGGTAAAGAGAGAGAGAGGGACGGGGAGTGGAGAGGTGGTGGTCGCTGAGGTGAGTGTCGCTGTCCCTGGACATTTTAATTAGCTAACATCAGGCTCCAGCGGGGCCTATTCATCACTCCATTGTGTTGATTAAGCTCGGCTGCCGATGGTGTTTGTGTGGTCACACATACGGTACACGCATTCACGCACAAACACAGCACACACCACGCTACACCTGCAAAACATATTCATGCACGCACACATTTTTACCAAGCACCCTAAAAACTCCGACTGTGTCGCAGGAAAACACCCTCAAACAAATTAAAGACAAATGTGGTGGAGGGAGAAGGGGGGGCGGCGGAGGCGTTGATGGGAAGTGCTGACAGACGTGCATGAAAGTACTCTCTTTCTCTCTCTCTCTCTCTCTCTTTCTCCCTCTCTCCCTCCCTCCCTCTCTCTGGGGAGGTACGTGAGCCAGCCTAGCATGGCTAAACTGCAGTGAAGCACAATGCTGCAGAGATTAACTCCAGTCCTATCTTCAGATCGCCTGCATGGCTATGAGACACAGAGAGAGTGTAAGAGAGGGATTAAAGCAGGGGGGTGATAGAGAGGAGAAAAGGGAGCAGGTAGAGGAAAAAACGGCAACATCCCATATCTGGATAGCATCATTCCTTTCACTCTTAGTAAGAAAGCCCTTTTGGGAGAGAGACATTGCATTTGGAATAGAATGGGGAGAGATACTCTAATATTGCGTACTAATGAATGAATTAATAAGTACTTAGGTAATAAGTACTTACTTAAGTACTTAGGAATAAATCAGGGACTATCATGTAGGAGTGAAACTAGTTACAAGATATCACACCGGAGCGTTTTAGTTTCTGCAGGATCCAGTAGGGAGCTTTTGAAGATATATATCCTAATATCTTTTTTTCAGTTAAAGTATTATTGAATGACCAAGTGACGAATATCAACAGTTATCTTTAATTTGTAGAGGGCTGCATCATTTAAATCTCACACGGCTGTGTTTACTGTACATTGACATCACACCACCAACACTTGGTCATCCCGCAGATGAGGTGATTGACAAAGTGTTGCATGCATGCGCACGTTCGAAAAACTAGGCAACAAGGTTACTGGCTCTCGAAATAATGTTAAATAGGTGTAAAAAAAAAAAAAAAATTGTGTAACTGTAAGTTGCTCAAACATTCTCTTCACCAAAAGTGGAAATATAGCATAGACCTGCTTACTTTTTCTTAAAAGCCTTGCCAAATTGTATTGTCTCTTCCCTCTCTTGTCCATCAGTCTCCTCCACTTCACATCCCTTTTGTTGCTTATACATTCAACCATCAATAATTATCTGATTCTGTGGGCAGTGAGATGAACATTTTGGGTATACTGATGCCTCTGTCGTAGTATGCAGTTTTCTGGCACCGACTATTTGCTCTAGACTGCTGAATTTCAGCTAGTGGACAACAACATACATCCATACATCTACTGATTTCTACTTTTTGTAGCCTATGTTACATCCTTTATGGTTGAGGCATTGATGGAGGATGAAAGAGGGTGATCAGGTCGGCTTTGATGTGCTTAGACTGGCCTTCCTAATGATACATGCTGTAAAGAATCATTTTCTGTTTCATTTTACATGCACATCCCCACTATAGGCCTGTTTGTAACTAATCAATAACTGCTTTTGTGTAAGTTGTTAATATAACTTATTTAATATTAACCAGGCCACAATACAGGCTCAAGTCAGGAGTCAGGATGGATGTTATCTAATGGTTTCTTATCCTGTTGTTTAACTTTTTTCCCATGTATATTCTGAAATTATTGACAATACATTTACAGTAGCTAACATTTATTATGTGAATATGTGATGCAATTAAGATATTGACGCTCATAATTTCCTCCACATCCTCAGTATCCTTAACAGTCAGCTTCAAAATATTAGGTTATGCAATCCAATTTAAACCCAAAAAAAAAAAAAAAAAAAGCCCAAATCTTCCCCTACTGGATGATCTCCTTATTCTCTCTCTTCTGTCTCTCTTTCTCTCTCTCTCGCTTTCCAGCCAGCTGTCCACTAAAGAGGCCCTCAACCAATTAGAGTCACTGACCTTTGTGGAGAAAATGACCCTGGTGCAATAGGGCTATTTCTGCACTTCCGCCATATGAACATGCACAAGGCAGCATATATGCACACCCGTTATTTATAGTGTGTGTGACTGAGCTCTGGTACAGGCGTCAGGCTTTCTATTCTCTCCCTCCTCTCTCCCTCTGAGAGATGAGTCAGAATATGGGTGATATCTAGGTGAATAACAAAACACCGCGCTCCCCCAAAGTCAGAAGATTAGCATTCTGTTTTTGGTACATAAAACCAAGCAATGATAACATGCAAAGAAGAACTGTGGGATATGTTCTTTGTATAATAATTATAATTGGCAACACTAAGCATAGATACAGTATAAGTGAGAGAAAAGACCAGTGCTATAATGAGAGAAGTAATGAAATCAAGTCACGCACAACACACAATAAAACATACAAACACAATGAGACATTACACACACACACACACACACACACATGCAAACACACACACTTCTCCCTAGTGTGGGAGAGATCCATCTAGCTTAAAACACCTCCTACTCATGTATCCAAATACCTGGTACCATGACAACCCACTGGTGGCTCCCAATGCAATGAGATTACAGTTGAAAATGTCACCCTCCACTGAGCTCCATGCGCAACCCTCCATCTCAAAAACAACAATTGTCATCATCAGCGAGCCAACGGGGAGCTAAAAGTAGATGTAGTATCTTATCAATGCCCAGATATTTGCTAACAATCTCCACAAGATCCACACTTTAGAGGAGATTTTGTTAGATTAGCCACTATGAGGAGTAGGAATGGACATGCAGCACCAGTCTAATTATATCAGTCTTTGTTTTTTACACCTACACACATGAACCGGAATCCTTTCCCGTGCCCTGCAGAGTTTACTTTCATCTGAATTCAAAAGTTCATACTAAAACCAGACATTCAAACCCTATGTTCGGTTCATGAAAAAAGAACAAAACAAAAAACCACAGGTGAGCAAAGGCATGCAAAGTAAATGGAAAGAGACGAATGGAACGAGATGGATGCAACTTTGCCGTAGCAAGAAATTCATCTGACGCAGTAAAGGGAGAGCCAATCAGCTTCGAGCGGGACTTTATCCGGGCATCCGTAAAGCCCACTGCACCTCCACCTAGTGTTGTGGTAAAAATGTCTTTTGTGTGATTGTGAATCCAAAAACTATTCAGGAAACTGTTGCGCCTATGGTTAGTCCTTTAGTGTGATTGGCAGCAGGTGCGTAGGTTCCAATTAGTAGAAACTTCATGAGAAAAGGCAATCCGCACGCTACTTAAAATCAAAAAGACTAACAAGGAGGCCGAAAAAGTGGGTGTATTGTGTGATTGTGACCAATAAAAGCTAGATCCATCAAATAAGATGCTATGCTGCCAAGACTGGCACAAAAAAGTTTAAAATAAATGCAAGATACGATAAAAAATATATAATAGCAAGATGTCAACCGAAACCACCAGTCATAATGGTTGTGACTGTCGCCTTGCTGCTCTCTGTTGTGTCAGCTGGTGCCATCAGACGCGTCTGCATGTCGTGACGCCGATTTTGCTTTCCTATTTCTCATGTCAAGCCGTCAAACTCATGCGAGTAAAGAGAGGTGAAATTTCATCTGAGCATAGGGTGACAAGCTGCACCTTCCCAAATTCAGGACTACTCGCTGTCAGACCTCCAGAAGATTCGCAGGATCTTGACGGAGTTATAGTTACAATATTCTTGGCAATGAATCTAGATCTCTCAACACTTTCAAACACTCAAAACATGCAGTATCTGATGAACCAAACCGCTTTAATGTTTCCCTCAGTAAGTCATTATAAAAATCTGCTCTTCCCCTCGTCCTACATTTCCACACACACACACACACACACACACACACACACACACACGCTCACTCACTCAGTTTGTTTATCTGGGCTATTTTAATGAATTTTATTTTACTTGTCTTTTGTTGTTGTTTTGCACCATATTTTGCATGGTTGTCACTTAGAGCCTGTTATCCAATTCAGTTGTGTCTTTTCTATCATCTTGATGTTTTTCATGTCTTTGTTTATTTCTTTGTTCTTCTGTCTTATTGTGACTTTTACTTTTTTTTTTTTTTTGCAAATGAGATGTTTTCATAAGCTCCTTCTGTTTTTTATCTCACCTGCACAAATTTGTAATTTTTTGTCTTTGGTTCTTTTTACTTTTTATATCATTGTATTTAAACTAAACTAAACTAAATTAAACTATCAATACGGAGACACATTACTGTTTATAACTGTGTAAGAATACAAAATACACTGAAGAGTGTGGATTTGCTACATGTTAAACAGAATTTGAAGCACGAGGAGGATTTTCCACTCTAATGCAAATCTGAACATACAGTAAGAACTCACTGACTTTACTGGGTCAAAGTTGGAGACCTAAGTGGTGGCACACACACAGTAACTGATCATGCATGTCTTCCCTCTCCACACTCCTTACCCAGCCATCCAGCACCAGAGTTGGGCACACACATGTCTGTCTCGGCGCTGGGCAGGACGAAGCCCACCACGAACACCTCCACGCCGTCGGACATGAGCGCCAGCCCGAGCACGAAGAACAGCTGCCACTGGAACCTCCCGTGGCCGCACTCCTGCATGATGAGCTCGTACTGCTGGGCCAGCTCCTCCTCGTCCGCTTGTCTCTCGTTTTCCAGCTCTTTGCGGCCCTTCACGCTGTCTGAGACCGGCTGGCCCAGAGACACCTGTCCGTCCTTTGACTTTCCATCGCTGTAGGCCGGCACCCCTTGGTACTCCCCCTCGTAGATCTCGTCTTCGTCATCGTGGCCCTCTGTGGCGTCGCTGGAGGCCCCCTCGTCGTCGTTGGCCGCATTGCCGGCGTAGTGGCCGTCTTGCTGGGTATAAACGTTGCGGTCATCCTCCTCTTCATCCTCATTCTGGAAGCGGTTGTAGCTGCGATGAGCTGAGTACTCATCTGAGGCACGATCAACAGCTTTGCCGACCTTTTTGGCAGCGTGCCTCTTGGCTTCCTTAGCGATGTCCTTGGCGCCTTTGACCAAGGAAGTCCTGTTGTTCTGTGTTTCATCCATCTTGACAAAGGGATAGCTGACACTAAGTGTTTGTCTTTAATTCAGCTCTGTTGAGCCCTTATTTCACCAGGTCCAACAGATGTAAACTAATTGTCATTTGTAGTTACAGCAAGACGAAAGAGTAAGCTACTATGTTTCTTTCTCTCTATTCCTCTTCACATCAAGATGTAAGGCAGTTTATTAGTTCACACAATCAATGTGGAAAGGCCAGTCAGCTGCCAGGACAAGATTGATTAAGTAATGATCTCTGGAGCAGTTGGATGGGACCGGCCGGCAAGTGATGAAACGGAGACAGCTGACCTCAAGGTGGATGATCAACAATACTGTCTGAACTCAAGGAGAGCTCATCTGCCTGTGGAGACAGAAAAAGAAAGGGATGGTTAGCTTTTACAGTAACAGTTACTTTAATGCAGTATTTTTTGTCACAGTGGAAAGTACTCCAAAAGAGCATTTTGACATTGCAACACCAAAACTTTCCACTGAAACAAACACAAATTAAATCCTCTCAAATGGGAAGGGAATCTAAAAAGACATTTTTTTTACTGTGAACAAATGATCATTGTGTATTGCCATAGTGTATTATCAGACTGAAAATTGCCTGATGATTTCAAGCTTGAATATTCATTGCTGTAATAAATAATAAAATGAAATAATTTTGGGCAGAACTAACAATGGTTTGCAAGCTCAAAGACATCACAACTCCACTGCTGAAAAATAAATAAAACCTGAAAAATAAATGTATTATTGCTTGAAGGATAAAATGCATTTTAATGGAATTAAAAGAAATATGTTGAGAAAACACAACCATGAAAATGCATCAACCAATAAAATCCAATTGAAAATCCTGTGAAAGTCGTAGACAACCAAACCACAATGAGAATCCCATGCAACTTTTTATGCAGAATAATTGCTAATAAAATAGTGTTTCGACATAAAAGGCTTTTTTTGTATTTTATGGATAGAAGTGGCTATGGCAAATATTTCCAGAACAGCACCATATTTAACGCCCTTTGAAATTTTGACACACTGTTGGGATCGGCGACTACACAAGTCCAAATGGGGTTCTCCAGGATTGTGTACTCGGCCCACTGCTGTGCTTTTTATACCCACAACTGTCTTGCATGTCTCTGTGGTGGGCCTAAGATGAAACACCTTGAAGCATGGTGTGTAGGCAGCAGTCTGTCTCTCAGTCAACGAGACATCAGTGACCCCACCCATCCCTACCAGGGACTCCTTTGCAATCTGACAAATGGTATTTGGTAGAAACAGTTTTACCCCCAAACCACATGCTTAACAGGATTCTCACAAACACACCCCAGTGATCTTTACTCAACTTTACTGAGCATTAGCATCTTCCAACAACATAATTTCTATCTGATGCAACAGTCACTTCAAACTTTACAGTACCACGCACCGGTCACTTTATTAACTGCAACTCTGTTAATTTGATAACACTTGAATTCTATGCACTAAATCCTGGAATGCTATGCACCAGTCACTTTATTACTAATTTGGTTAATGCTGAAATACTGTCTTTGCCGCACGTTTATTACTTTGTTAATATTGCAATACTTGAATTCCCAATTCTGATTACTGCTATATGTCATACTTGGCCTACCATTGCATGTTGTCCTGTTGCAGTGTTTTGTTTCGTATTGCCAACACCAACAAAACATTTTTAGATTCAATGCACATTAAGGTCAAATTATAACTAAATCTAATAACTAAATATAATTCTTTCTAGAAATCATTTATTATAGCATATCATTCATTCACAAATGTGCTTAGCAATTTGTACATTTCTGACCATGTTTTCTTTCAGGGTTTGTGTATTATGTTTCTAGGGTTGGAGTACATGTCACCCTGTATGACTGGCTCCCCTAAAGGCTCTCTGCTGTGACACTGGCATGGCCTCTCAGAAGACCTGTCAACACATCAGGCCTCAGCCGCCTGTCTGCCACACCACAGACTGCTGACAGCAGCCACCAAGCCACCAAGCCACCAAGCCACCAAGCCACCAAGCCACCAAGCCCAGTCACTGGTGCAGGGGCAACACCAGTGAAGTTACTTGCCTATCCAAATCACACAAATACAAAATAAATATACAGTGAAAGAGCATCTCAGACACACTCTACATGGCTAGCCAACTGACCGGAAAACATCTAACAGACCGATCTACGTTGCCTATATCTGGCCTCAATATGTTTGAACTAATCTTGTATCCTCCATGACTAATATCACCTTTAAGGAATGTCTCATACCTGTTTAATTTCTCAAAATGTTTAGGTTGTAATGTCAGTGTCTATGAATGTTTATCATGTTAACTGTGTTTTTTTGGACCCCAAGAAGAATAGCAATCACTGGCATCCACAAATGGGGATCCTAATAAAGAATAAAGAATACATAACACCACAGTTACACAACCAGAAACAATAAGGACATAATCTGTGAAAATATTCAGATACAAAGGCCTGCCATAATCAGCCATTTTTTTTATCTGGTTTAGATTAGCCAAGGCAGAGAAGTGTGTATAATAGCCACTGAAATGTCATTATTCTAGTAACATCAAATATCATAGTGACAACACTGCAGTATCATGCCACAATGCAGCCATATAGCGATGTGATATATCATGTCTGTAAGGAATAAAATAACGTAAAGAGCAGCTGCATCTTTTCTAGGTTAAACATGCTATTAGTATCTGCTAAGTGTGTGTCCCAGGAGTGGAAAGCGTATGCAGGGGTGTTGGGACTGGGTTGAGTGCCCAAATAGACTGTGGCAGGTTGATGTATGGTGTTTCTGCTCACCTTTGCTCTCCAGCATGAGATAAAACATCAGGAGGGATCTGTCATGTGAACATAAGCACTAGGGCTCCACAGCAACCTAAAGCAGCCCAGGAGATTTTGGTGCAATGCAGCAATGAAATGAACTAGAAAATGGTGCTCTAACTAACTTTGTCTTTCTGCATGGCCAGATGATGAGACCGACGGCCTCTGGGACTGGATGCCTCTAAGCACCAAGCCAACCAACAAAAGCAGCAGGCAATCCCACCAACCTGCGCCTCCAGGTCCATAAATCAAACACCTGTAGCTGTCAGGATTTACACTGCATCAACACATGCTGCAATAGGATACATTCATTTACTTTAGCAAGCAGTTTTAAAAGTTTTAAAAGTCGACATTTTATTGAAATAAGTGCTACTTGGTGGACCGGATGTGTGCATCTAATTTCGATTCCTCACATGATCTTTCTGATCTTAGCATTATTTGTAAAATTCAAAGAAATATACTGCAAGATAAAACAAAGAACTGCTCTTGCCACACATATCCAATCTCCAAGCTTATTTTTACTCCAACCATTATAATATTATAATCCTTGCAGAAGAATGCAGAGATATAGTCAGATCTTCGGATCTTCAGACTTTCAGATCCCTTGATAACCTAAAGGCCCTGAGAAACCTTCAGAGTCAATATTGAATTACTCTTTTTGCACATGATTTGTACAAATTATTTGACGAGGATACAGGACCTCATATATTGTTTAAAACAGATATTGCAAGATGGAGCTTGCTAGGTCTGATATTTGGGGGTCACTTGGGGATCCCACTGATCTGTGTGCCCTTGAGTCTCTGCCTACTCTGCCTGTTCGGTAATTTGCCCCATGTCTGTGTTGGGGAGAGGGGAGAGGGGATGTCCATGATTCATGTACATGTATCCCCTAATATCCATACACAAGAATGCTGGTTATGTCTTTAAATACTGCTGAAACAAGTCTAAAAGAAGGACAGGATAGGATAACACACATACTCTGAGCCACTGAGAGCAGACAGTCTCTTAATGTCCTCTCCTCTTTGCAAACTTCCCCCGACTCATTTACAGTGTTGCGGCTCCCTGAACGGAGTGCTTGACGTGTGAGAGTAGGGGTCAGACTTGGTGATCAACCTCATGATAAGCTCTGAGAGTTTCTGCACCAAGTGGCCAAGAAGAAAATAGCTAATCAACTCCTTCACTTCAACACTGAGAGAGCTTTTATAATAGACACGAATACTGGTGCAGAACAGCCAGCCATGTCTGCGTTTAACACCCAGCGTCAACTCACCTTCTACATGCTGATCTATGGTCGCCCCTCTCTATGACTGTCAATCTTTCTTCCCTTCTTCCTTCTCCTCCTTTCTTCCCTCTACTCTTTCTCGCTCTCTCTCCGTCCCGCCGTCTCTCTCATCCTCGTGCGCCAAGAATTTCAAAGTCATCATCTTGACGGCAACGCCGAATAGGAAAGATATCCCTCTCCTGTTGACATTTCATTATTCATGATAGGCTAACCATTCTCCTCCTCCATATGCAAATGGTCATTAACGCTGACATTTCTAAGTCTCTCCATGCACTTTGAGCTGTGGAGATAATTCTTAAAAGTCAAACTATGTCCTGTGTCTGTTTTAAGTAACCTACACGCTATACATTCACATTCACACACACAAAAAAAACACACTGCTCATGTAAGGGATACATATGGCAATATCACACCTAGACACAAAAACAGACCAAAGAACATATTCTCACACCACAACCTTGCCCTTTCCCCCATAAACAGGCAACCTAATATATCTTATGCCTCCTTTTATTTATTTTTTGATGCCTTGTGCTGTGATGCTGTGATTGGGGTTATTATAACAGCACCCTTATGATGTGATTTAAGCAATCAGCAAAATTCCTGCCATAGCTCTGAATCAGCAGTCCACTGGGAGAGAAGAAATGATTTCCTCCCAGTCGTGCTGTCATGGCCCGCTGACGCCATCCAACCACCTTCATTAATCACACACACACACACACACACACACACACACACACACACACACACACACTCTCTCGCTCTCTAACACAATTGCAGGTGCACACTCTGGGACCCCCAGTGTACATGCATACATACTTGGCACGATAAATAAAATGGAAAGAATATTTTCTGCAGGACAGAAGTTAGGGGAATGACGATCTAAACAATAAATACTACATACAAGTGTCATATACACCATTAGAAAGATAAGATCCTGAAGATGCGTGTGACTTTCACGTGTAAAGGCGAAAGGAAGCGGTGTGTGCAGAGCCCCACAGGCCTTCTGCAGTGCCCACAGATGGCTGCAGAGAGCGTTTTGCTAATGCATCGTGCACCTTGTGAAAAAACACAACTACGCGCCAGGCACTGCAGATGCTACACAAGCGTGGATTGGGCTTTGACAGAAATGAGGCAGAACTTCCCATGCAATCACACGATTTCATGTCAGTTCTGCCCACCAAAACCAAAATAGATCAGTTTTAGGTCTGTCGAGGCAAGTCCCAAACCTGTATTAACTATTCTCAAAAGACTGTAAGAACAAGAATGGAATTCTTAATTCTTGTACATTGAGCGTATTTTTTATGAGACTGATTTTGAAATGGAAGAGTGTTTGAGACAATCAAACAACAAAAAGATAATCAAGCTTGCAAAAGCAGCAGGAGTGCTGGTAGGAGAGAATAGGCCCATAATCATAATCGTCTCTCTTTCTTTCCTTGTTTTTCTTTTTTCATGTTTCCATCTATTAGAAGTTGTTTATGGTCCTTGAGCTCTCTGATAAGGGGTAAAGTACATGCTCTCCAAATATAACACATTACTATGAAAGACCTATGCAGGTGAGGTAGCTCACAGAATGCCCATGCACCAGACAGTGAAACTAGCTTAACAATCTTCTCTTCTCTGAGTGTGAAAGGGTTTGGGCCATTATTTTTTCACCCTAGTAATACGATTCCTAAGCTCATGAGTAATAGAATAATATAATACACTACTTTTAAAACCGAGCAATGTTATTAAAATTACAATTTCAAGTAGCGTACATTTCTCACTGAGTCAACACAATATGTTAGGTTTAATCGTCCTATTTGAGCTCGGTCCCTTAACTTCTTCTGGGGGTTTCTGGGGGTTTTCATGGCCAAAACCCAGTGAGTGACAGCTTGTCACAAATGCTTGCTGGTCTGGAGACTTTGTTAGCAACCTCAAGTTGACTTCTGAGATGAAAAGCCTGATCAGGATCCTAAAAAAATCAAGACTTTGCAAGCACATTAGCAGAAACCACTTTTTTAGCCACTGGAAATCTTGTGCTCAGCTTTCCCTAAAAAGAAACAGGCTGACGAACGAGCGCTTTGAACAAGCGGCCTCTAGAGGCTGTTGAAGTTGCGTGACTGCCGGCGGGTGCAGTGGAGTGGAGGTTTGGATTAAAGTAATGAACAGAGAGTATGTTACACATCATGCCTTAAAGCACAGAGATCCATTGAACACAAATGAATAGTAGAACAAACATAAACTCATATATTCACAAATACACAACCCTGCTGGAGAGGGAACTAACATATAAAGCAGCACATAATTTGGATTCTCCTGCTGACATGTGTACACGTACACACACACACACACACACACACACACACACACACAGCTGCCTGGCTGCTTGCTGTAATGTGATGATGGCTGTGAGGGTTCACTGACTGCTGGAGCTTGGCCAACAGCTGCAGGAGTCCCTCTGTGGAGGCCTAAACCTTGGTTTGATGGAACCTCTGTATGTGTGTGTGTGTCATTTTTGTTGATTTATTTGTTTTTTAATCCTCAGACCTCCATCAGAACATTCAAGAGATGAGTGTGATTTTTGTCTTACTGGTTGTAAAATGG
>NC_135998.1:26595395-26720395 GCF_048128805.1 Centroberyx gerrardi
ATAATATTGCTTGAACACATATAAAAATGAATTAATAGCCTATGTTCATTTTCTAATAGAGAAGTATGTCAACACAGACAAACAGGGTGCTTACATTTGGGCATGTGGCTCGGGGGCAAGTCTAACAGTGTTACAATTGCCCCCGATCTTGCAGCCATGATAAAATCTTGTATGCTAGCTAGCAGCTACTATATTAGAATAGGTTGTTCATGTTGATTTTTAACCATTGACCTAGAGATAAAAAATTATATAAGTTTAAATTCATAGGTATCAAAACTGTAGACAGCAGAAGAAAAATACTGTACATCCAAAAAGTAACTTTTATATCTCAAAATCATTTTTTTGTTGAAAATTTCTCCTGAGGTGAAGTGATCCTGCTTCTTTTCCTCAGGCAGAGAGAGAATCCTACTGAGCATGTGCAAAGTAAGTGTCATCACTCTAGCTTGTTTCTGATTGGAGGAATTGAGTGTGTTACAATTGCCCCCGGTCTCCTACTATACTTTATGCATTAGCTAGATTGATTTTTCTATGATAATATCAACAATGCTAGATTTATTTTTCTCTATTTTGAGCAGCAATTCTATCTGGTATTTCATCTTTTTACTTACTGAACACTAAGCATAAGTCATTTAAACCTTCAGACAGGAATAGCTAGAAATCAACTGCTTATTCAGGCCAACACACACTACAGCGGATTGATCCACGGCTTCCTTTTCACTTTACCAAGTCTCTCGTAAAGCTACATGAAAGAGCTGGTGAGGGTTGAGATATCGGTGCGCTGCGTTAAGCAACAAGACAAACAGCCCTCTGGAATAGCCTGGCAGGTTAAAGCAAGGTTAATTACATCTCTTAACACACAGGGGTGAAGGGTCGCAGAGGAGGAGGAGGCTGTGGAAGGAGAAGGAGAGGAGGGGGGGAGCAGAGAGAGAGAGAGGGGGAGGAGTCTGAAGAGTCAAACGCCTTTCTGAAAAGGTCGCAGGGAGCAATGGGTGTTGATCACGATCGCCATGATCCTGATCAACATCGTGCTTAACATCATTATTATTTTCTTTTTGTGGACTGATTCTCCAACTCTGTCCAGCTGTGAAAGCAATCTTGTGAATGTGTGAATGTGAATGTGTCTTGATATTT
Source organism: Centroberyx gerrardi (assembly GCF_048128805.1). Lineage (NCBI taxonomy): Eukaryota > Metazoa > Chordata > Actinopteri > Beryciformes > Berycidae > Centroberyx > Centroberyx gerrardi. The sequence goes on from NC_135998.1 coordinate 26,596,527, forward strand.
TTCTAGAGTAGTGCCACTACAATCCTTATAATAGCAGCCTCAATACGGCTCTTCAACACCTAAGTACGGCACTGTTTATTTCTATGTCTGTGATCAAAGTATAGCAATGCACTAATGAATGCTTTTAATCAGCAGTCACACTTGAGCTGCATGAACCATAGTGGAGGATAAAATAAATACAGTCAATGAGCCAGTGGAAATGTTATTTTTTTTATGTCTATTCATGTCCTCTAACCTGGAAAGTTCCATGAGACAGTTTGCTTGGTCTTCACCCCTTGATCTTTTATGTCGTCACATTTCTAAAACCCAAGGAGAACAGATACTTTTGTCTACAAACCTTCTGCAAATGCCAAAATGTCAAGTTGTTTTACTCCATATAGAGGACAAAAAAAATATGCAAGCACTGGTTTAGAGGCAATAGGTAAAGACTGGATGATTAAAGAGCATATTTCACTTCTTTGATTTTTATAACATTCTAATTTCAACCTACTAACTAATGTCCATTTTATTATATAATATAATATATAATGGTGGGAGTATAAGAAATTCACAATATTCACTAATCATCTTCATCCTGTTATAACATCTTCCTATTACATAATAATTCTCTTCAGGAATTCGAGTGTATCCTCTCTCTGCAGGTGCAAATACAGCATCACAATGCAGCAGCCTATTTTCTGAGCAGTGAAAGGACCATCTCCCTCTGATGACATGAGCCTGATGATGTTGGAAAACGCTGTAGGCTCTTTCTCTGCCCTCTCTCCCTGTCACAGGAGCAAATGGAAGACAGGAGCTGAGAGAAGGGAGAAAAGAGGAGAAATCCCATCCTTGGGGCTCTCCGCTCTTTCTTTACAAAGAACCAAGGAGTCTCTTAGCTTAATGTATAACCTCCAGGAACAAAGCTACTGTAACACTCTGTGTGCGTTTGTGCGTGTGTGTGTGTGTGTGTGTGTGCTTGTGTGTTCTTGTGTGTGTGACTTTGCTTGTGTGCTGCATCTCAAGCCCGAAGCACTGAAAAAATGATGTCTGCATGTGTGTGGGTGTATAGCCGGCCTCAGATGCAGGCGTGAGTGAGTGTTGTCATGTAAAACTTAATGCAATGAGGCACGAGTGGGCGGCAATAGCTAGGGCACATCAATCACGGCAGGATATGATCACACTCACTTTAGTCACTTGACCAATGGACAACTATGGGTTTTGTGTGGGAATAGACAAGAGGTAAATAACATACACACGGTAATTCACAAGACTTAGGAGCAGCATCCTTAACCAATGCTGAACAGCAAGGAAAGAAAGAAATGGAGTGCAACAGTAGAGCAAGGAGAGGGAATTAAGAGCATGCCTTTAAGTACAGTACTGTATTCCCACCACAGAGGATACATAACTGGGTCACTGGGATGCACCCCTACAAACACATTAACTATGGATTAGTTATTAGACAACTAGTTTTCACATTAATATTGAAGTGAAGAATACAAGATAAAGTATGGATAAAAGGAATGCTTGTCCCTTCCGATGGCAAAAAGAAGGGGATAGGAGGGGAAAGTGGGTGGGATGAGGAGGATGAGGAGGAGGTGGAGGCCTGGAGGCTGACGGTTCCTCAGATGAGAAACAACAGTTGTGATCTCACCAGGAACCACAGGGTGCCTAAGGTAAAGTTACCCAGGTAGACGGTTCCACCGGGAGAAAAATGAACCTTGCACTGATTCAGTTTATCCCGTAGGTGCTGAACCCATCCGGTCGCTGATGTCAGAGTATGGAGATACAGAACCCAAGGGTGACAACTAGAGGTGGGAGGAAGAGCAAGCGCTACCGGGTGAGGAAGAGGGCAAAGCTGCCTGTTCTGCCGGAAGTGGTGGAGGGAGCCAGAGGAGAGAAGGTTCATCTGTGGATCCATAGAGAATACTGTGTGAAAGCAAGCTGAGGTAGAAAGGTGCGTACTTGGTGATAAATGTGGCTGACTGGATGTAACCAATTTGCCCACTGGGGGGGGGGGGGAAACTGGCTTAGAGAGCTGTGCATAAAATGTACAATAATATGGGGAAAGTAGATTGAATATGAGAAAAATCTTGAACTATAATTAATGCATAGTTTATAATGAAAGCAGTTACCCTGAACACATTTTGGAAGTACCTTACACAAAGACTTCACAGTAGCATCACTCCAGCTGCCATTTATGACAGTTATTCCCTGGCAAGCTCATGTTTGAGGCAACTGTGAGTTTATGTTACAGATGACATGTTATGTCATGTCAAAGCTGATGTTTTTCTCAATCCCTTGTGATGCCTTATACGGTGCACTATATATTTTATAGGCCTAGTTCCTGAGTGTGAGCTGTAAAATCCCCATGTTTACCGCAGGCATTTGTGATAGGATGAAAGGAAAAGATGCAAGAGTTGAACCGATACTGAAGGGAAATGTGGAAACTCAAACTACACAGCCACTCTCCCCCATTCTCTCTCGCTATCACTCGCAGACACACACACACACACACACACACACACACACACACACACACACACGCACACAGGAGAAGGAAGTGTAGGAGGTGGGCCACGGCGTCCCATACTGCACTCCATAATTTGTCATCTTCCATTAGGATGGAGGATAATAGATGGATAGTGACAGTGATGTTAATTGCTTTTCCCCCTCCCTGTCAGCCAGAGGTTGGGTGAAGAGAGAGAAGGAGAGATGGAAAGACAAAAGAGAGAATAGTAGGGATGGATAACAGAACCCGGTGTTTCTGCTATACTGCGGGGAAGGACAACAGTCCACTCCACTTCTCTCTCTCTGTTCCAGGAGTCATGTTTAGTCTTTGTTGCATGCCCCATTTTTCTGTCTCTCCCTGCCGTATCTGCCCTTTTCCATCAGCCTTTCTTTACCTTAATTTTTTTTTTTTTTCCCCAACATTCTGTTTTTACATCCATCCCTTCCGCTCCCTGTCCATCTCAGTTGTGCATGGCCAGCCAAATGAATCTTACATCAGTGTGTACCTGTGTATCTCATCTCTTTGTTTTATTACTGCTCCTCTGCATTTTCCATCCCAGGGGAGAGAATATAGTCCTTGTCCCTCACTCCAAGACACATCAAATTACAAATCCTTTCATACTCCTTACCGCATTGAAGGCAGGGTGAAAAACCATCAATCCAATTATTTTGAAATAGAGGGGACAGGTGACCTTATCAAGACATCCAAAGCCATGTTTTGCTCTTTGAATGGGAAATACCCCCCACTGTGGAGGCCATTGGTGACTTGGCCAAGTCACCCTACCCTGCAACTATGTAGAAGACTTTTACAAGTAATTCCTCTTGGATAAAAAAGTGGAACTATTATGATGGATACATTTATATGGATTTAATCATACAAGTTCAGCAATGCCATAATTTTGCTAAAGAATGTCACACTGAGTGAAATACTAAATATTTTACTTTTATTTATAATGAGCCTCAGTAAAGACATGGTTAATTTGAACAATGGACAAAGGAAAATAGTCTAAAATTAAGGCTATAGATAGAGACAGTAATGTTGGGGGGGTATACGGGTGTTTTCTTGTTACAAAAAGGAAGGTTGTATTTTATTAAAGAGACGAAGCAATCTGTTGCAAGTTTAACCAGTGAATGTGAGAAAATCATGTGTTAGATTTGAGTAAGATAGCAAAACTGCATAGTCCGTGACAAAAAAAATCGGGCTGTTGTCTTTTATGGGATGTGTTTCAAAACCTGCTGGAACGCTGCAGCCTTTTTTTAACTGTCATAGAGCTAGTGATGACTGCAGCAGCTTCTCAGTGGCTCTTTCTATCTTCCTGACAGGAATAAAAGTGGAAAACCTTTGGGGTGGGGGGTATTCCTCCTCCATAGTGGCTGGGAGTTATCAGATGGAGTGTATGAAGACAGGCCATCACATACTGTACACTTATAGAAAATATTTCCTCCTTGAGTATACACTATAACTGCTTGGATACCTTCACCTCTCATTTCTTCTATATTAACCTCTATTTCCTCTGCACTCAACTCACGAACACCAGAGATTCAGTTGATACAATTACTGTATGGAATGTCAATAATAATTGTGTAGCATTTTCAACAATTGAATAGAAAATCTTTGGCTGGATTTTATTCGGGAAGCTTGGCTCAGTCAAAAAACAGCACACCCCAGGGTGAAATTTGGACCACAGGGTGACAGCAGCTCTATGAAGTATTGACCACTGCTCACAGGGACTCGCCCCTTGATTTACTGACTAAGGGAGACAAGAAGGTGGTACAGATGGATGGAGGATGCGAGGGAAAGAAGAGACTAGAAACAGAGATTGCTGATAGGGAGGGAGGTAAACAAAGTGGGGGTAGAAACTAGAGCAATATATAACATTAAGCTTGAAAGCCAATGGAAAGGACAGGCCCTTGTCAATCCATTACTTACATCTTCCTGCCAGCCGCTCTCCTCTTAAACAAGTTACAGTGGTCGTGTGTGAATGTTGTGTGTGTGAGTCAAAGACAGAGAGAGAGAGAGAGAGAGAGAGAGAGAGAGAGAGAGACACAGAGAGAAAGGCAGACAGACAGACAGAATGAGAGTAAATGTTTTTGCCTACATGTATATGTGCATCCTATCCATAAATGAAGACACGTGTGGGTTTGCATGCATATTTAGTTATTCAACAAGGCAGAGGGGTCAGTTTAGAGTGCAGAGCTCTCCTAGAAAAAAACTTATGACAAAGCTAATCCTATTACCATGCCATTCAAGCCCCCGTATAACAACCCCACTGGCCTGACAATGTCATACGGCACCAGCCAAGAGAAACAAGACAGGAGAGACAATCTGCAGCCATACTTAGCTGGTGTCATTGATCAATCTCCTGGTGAGTGTCGAAGACATTTTGCTCGGCCACCTCTGCTGTCATGGCGACTGGGCGACAGGGAGCTTTGAGCACAGCAGAGTCATCTTCCCAGAAAGTGTAATACGAGTAAAGGCACAGTCATTAATGTTATCACCATAATCATCTTCATAGTCTTGGTTGTGAGCGGTGAAATGAAGCTTTGTAAAAGGACATCTGAGACACGTGTTGTAACAGATTAAATGGGTCACTGGTGAATTTTCACTTACTTGTTGTCTCTGTAATACTTGTTGCTTAATGGTTGCTCACTAATATTGCAACTCTGAGATGGACATTATGGTAAATGTTGAGATTCATTCTTACACAATGCAACTTGGCTGATTAGAAGTGGGTGTATGAAAACTATGGTCATTTAAACCTGCAATAAGCTATTTCAGACCCTGTAACCAATCCTGAAACAAACGTGTGCTATGTGGAGATTTTCGTGAGACATATTGATATAAACAAACAGCCACACAGCGTGTTGTCAAATTCGGCCCGAGTCGAAGCTCCTCCTGACCCATTCAGTAGCTTTTCCCTTTTTTTCTCCTCCCTCGCTGTTTGAAAGCAGCGCTCTCCCTCTCCCATCCCTGAAAATAATAGTGGTAATGGCGGAATCCATGAAGCGAGCGAGTAAACTTGTTCAACTAGTAAACTTGCTACCTGCCTCTTCACTTGTCATTGTGGGACATGTATCCTTCAGTGGGAGAAAAATCTGGCAAAGCGAGTCTGGTAACGGGCAACTCCGTCGGTACGCTTATTTTAGCTATTAGCCTTTATGCACGGTTTGTCCTTAAGGGCTGCCATCGCCCGGTAGTTTTGCTGTGTGTGTTTACATGTGTTGCGGTTTCTGTCACCCTCTAGAGGTCAGAAAATCGCTTAGTGTAGCTTTAATGGGACTGAACGGGATTTTAGGGTGTAGGGTGGACTATATGGTTAATTTATGGATGGCATTAGAGTTCAGATCTTGAGGTTTAAAAGGAAATATAAATTCCTTTTCCAATCACTATAACTGAAAATACAGAAGGTGCAGTTAAAGTGGGTTTTTCCAGTCAATTTTTACAATGGAGGTCAATGGAGAAATTGGAAAGGAAAAACAAGACTCTAATGTCATCCATGATTGAACCGTGTATCCCATACTGTGCTTAAGTATTCTGAAGGAGAGTTCAGCATCCCATTAAGTCCCATTAAAATCCACCTGGTCTCAACTTTGTTAGATTTTTGCTAGTCTGGAAATTTAGCCCAAACAAAGCAAAGGGTTTGAATACTTATACACACTCAATGTCTCTGTTATTTTAATTTGATCCATTCACATACATTTCTTCAGCTTTGATAGAACAGAGCAATTTGCATAGAACTCAGACTGAAAATTCTGGATAAATGCACTGTGAAATAACTTAACAGCACAACAAAAAGTGCCAACGTAAATGGTTCTGAATACTTTTGCAAGGCACTGTATATTGAGAATTGCACTGAAAAATGTTGGCTGTCCATTCATTCATTAAAATATCAGCATGAGCCTTTCAAAGAGATCAAAGTATTAGCAAAAATTGCAGCGAGTGTTGGGTATGCCTATTCCTTACAGAGAAAGAAATGGGACGAGTGGAAAAATGACAGCAAAAACAAAGCAGGGAATATGGGTAAGATTCTGAGCTGGGGACACCCTCTCTTGCTCTGAGCCATCATTACTCACATGGTAATGATCAGGGCTCTTTGCATCACACTAAGGATTCCTCTTTTGAAAGAAGAGAGGGATGCGGAGGAAGGAGAGAAGGAGGGCAGAGACGTGATATATAAGAGAACACTTAGAAAATGATACAATCTGTGTGATTCTGCCTCATGATTCCCGCAAGGCGGATTCTCCCTCCCACTCTGCTCACGACTCACAGCGTCGACAGTGAACCATCATATGACTCACAGCTCTTCCCTGGAGAGGGAATTCCTAGGGAGGCGAATCTGGCCGCTACAGTATATCCTCATCTCAGCACTTTCATCTGGATTGAGTTGATCGTTTTGAAGCCGTATAGGAATCCCTCTCTCAATTATTCCCCTGACAAGCAGCCATCAGTTTGTGCAAGGCAAGGAGAGGATAGCGCTTTGTCCTATTAGTTTGCACACTATCCTTTGTCACATCCATCAGGGCTGCTTTTAGTTACTGCAGATATTGTGCTTCCAAACCTACCACCGGCATTACTGGCCCAATATAATCGTCTAGACCCTCTCGTTTTTTATCAACTCCAATAAGCAAACAAACACTTCTATTCAATTACTGCAGAGTGTGGGAGAAAAGACACTGATAGTGGAGTCCTATTCAGCCCCATTCCTATCCTGAGTACCTTCTATCCTTTCGACCATACCCATTAGATGCTGGAAAAGAACATCATCGCTGTGCGTGAAGTGGGCTCAGCTAAACACACTTCACGTTCACCCTCTTCCAGTCTGACTCACTCTACGTTCATAAAACCCATTATAGTCCCTGCCGATCCCATTGCAGCGTAATCATTTTCTAAAGTAAACTCTCCTCCTCGGGGTGAACTAGAACAAAGCCCTGCAACAAGCAGAAAAACAAAATGCCCAAATTAATACAGTTAGACCCCACCATAACCAAACCATTCAGCGGCTCAGTGGGCCATTATCCACTTTATTATTCCACATCTCAACCCACACGCAACTTAAACAAAGGACAATCACATACATGCTAGGTTCCCAGGTGTTGACTAGTTCCAGGAGAGAGAGGATTTAAAATACAGGTAAGTTTTTTGAAATTTCTCTTTGTTGTATTGACCACTCTTTAGGCTGCTTCACCTATTTGGCCAGTACAGTACTTCTGAACATCTGGACAAAGTTATTGCCACATACCTGTGTTGATCAGGTATGTTGCTGTGGCAAATAACGTAAAGCATTCGATGTGCAGGAGCGTCCAATTATAGCCTTGCTTGACGAATACTTCTGATTCAAGATCCAGTGACCATGCCAACATGGACCCAGTGTCATTCATCCTAGGCAGTTGCTGGGGATTTTCATTTCTTCATTGAAAGCTAACTGATTGCCAGGTCATTTTGTGCAGATCAACCCTCCTTTTCCAAATTGAGGAGATAATGTAAGACTTATAGTGCTGTTCGGCATGCCTAGCTTCTATAGATAAATCCCTCCACTAAGTCTGATCGAACATTGAGTAGATTTTCTTCTAGTACATTTCAGGGGCTAGCTGTATAAGATAGATATTTACCTATGTGCTGTTCATTCTCTATCATGTGCCGATACCATTCCATTTTAGCGGATCAATCTGCATCTTTCAGCTCTTCCCACTCCAGCCTCCATCATGTTATGAGGCAGAGCAGACCTGACCAACTTGAATCCAACAGGTAAATCTATCAAGAAATCAGGCCAAACAGTAGGACTAATTACTGTATCAATGTGATGGAAACATTGATGAGGGCTGATTATTATACCTGTCCCTCAGACCTTAGACCAGTAGGACACAGTCTCTTTGCAGAGACAGTTATCCTCAACCCAGGTCATAAACGGTAGCTGGATTTATGACCATCCTGGTAGCAATCTGGCACAGTGTCGTGAAAGTGTCGGCTTGTGCCCCTCAGGCTATTTGTCTTGCTCCTCTATGTAATTTAATTAAGATTGGAACTGAAAAGGCCTATCTGCAGACTGAAGACAAGGACTTCGGCCTGTACAGGATATCTGATCTAGCCATTAGACTACTGCCCGTGTAATCTGTTGAACACAGCACACGCTCACAGACATGTATGTGCCCAGACAACACATAAACACACATGCACCAGTGAAAGGAGAGCTACATATCAGTCTCTAAATTTGCAGCATCTCTGTCTATTTCTTTCTCTTTCTGTGACTGTACTGTACAAGTGTGGATCTGTGAATGTGGACTTCTACACCTCCAAGGTCCTGCTCTCCTCTTACAGATGGCATCATAGGTCTGATGGAGGTTGTACTAGAGGCTTCTCCAACACACTTCTACTTTTTCTGCGATTTTGAGTGAATGAATGAGGATGGCACATCAGAAAGCGAGTGAGTTTAACTGGTAAGCATAGAGACATTAATGTGAAGAGTCAGAAATCAGCTTACTGTGATGGTCATTGTTTGTCAGCTTTCCTTTCAGTGTCTGCATTGGTCAGCATTCTCAACAACAGTTTCCTTATGACCAGTGTGCTCTTTCTCTCTCTCTCTCTCTCTCTCTCTCTCTCACACACACACACACACACACACACACACACACACACACACACTCTCACACACACAGCCTATGTCATCCACTGAGACAGAGAGCATAACAAACCTTATATGCTATTATGCACCTTCACACATGTATAACATCCTCTGAGACATGCTTTGTGATGAAGGGCTATATATATAAACTTGACTTGACTTATTAGAAAATCTGGATTCAGTCCCCAGCTGCAAATTGGTGGAAATTAGAGGCAAATTCTTTTATGTCAACAACATCTCTCTTAGCTACAGCCAAGTTACCTTTTTCACTTTCATAGTATATTTTGTAGCCCTCCATGACTTCAATACTTTGCTCACAGTTGGAACTGGACAGTACAAATCTGCCGTATTTCTCTATCCATGGTCCTATACACAATAACCACCTCTTCCTTCCTGCTAAAATGGACCTGTACATCACAAGAACCATTGTCACAACAATTCCAGGCTGATCAGTGAGGCTGATGAAGCAGCAATGTGAAACGCATTGCTCCATTTCATCATGAAAAGCTGCATTATAAAAACAAATATGATCCATTGCATTATTTAAAAAAAAATGAAAAATACAAATTATTGAAACAACTGTGTGCAGCAAACCTACAGCTTTTATGGAGCAGCAGTTAAAACAAAATAATAATAAAATATGTTTAAAATAAGTGCACATTTTAAGGGGCTATACATTAAATATTGCTGTTTTGCTTTTCCTGAACAGAATTTCAATTTTTTTTTTAAATGTAAAAAATCAGCTTATCACTTCCATTTTACAGGACACAGTCCATTTGGAGTGGAAGCTGATGACTGTGGAAACACATTTGCTGGATGTGATGAAAGAGAGGTGCAACACCTGCTACACTCATACGGTTCCAGTGAACTGGTTTAGACCCACAGGTCAGAGCTAGAGCCAGGTGTGCCAGACACAAACATGTGCACGCGCACGCACACACACACACACACACACACACACACACACACACATGCACACACACACACCTAAAGAGACCACTTTTGCACAAAATCATACGAATATCATTTGTATACAGTTTGATTGTGAACCCTGTATTCAGGTGATCAGGGAGTTACCCAAATGCAGTGATGACACTAGAAAAAACAACAGAAGCTAATCCCTAATAACAAACTGCTTCTATCATCTTCTCTATCTGTCTTTTGCTTATGTGTGTCTCCCTCTCCCTCTTTCTAATTAAGATGCCAACAAACTAAAAGACTATTAAAAGCCTAACAGTTTGAGAAAACAAAGGATTTTACACTAGACAATGGGTCATTACATCAATTCTTACATAATTCCACGTCATGCTGTCAGAACGGTGTGTGCAACTGTCCATAAAGCAAGGTGCGTGGATCACAAATTAAACAAATGGGTCCATGGGGATCCCCAAGGCACTCACTAAATAATTAAAATTGTATGTGTAGGAGCAGAGGCACAAGGGTAAATACACTATTAAGGGTGCAAACACAAGTTTATTATTAGGCAAGATGTTTTTTTTTGTTTGTTTGTTTGTTTTTTAAATATGTTTGTTTTTGATCTTGCTTTTACTGTTTTTGTATCCTCTGCCAGGCTTCTATGTGAAGCTGATCTCAATCTCTGATTATTGCAAATAATTTACCTAATAAATATTAGCTATCCAGCTCCTTTTGAGTGTTTTCCATTATCACAAAGGAAAATTATACATGTAGGGAGGTTGCATTTGCCATTCTTGCATTCCAGTTGTTTAAGGTGTGATCCGCACTTGTTGCCCTATTGCACAGTATGCACCTTTCATACAGCATAGCAAGGAATTCTGTGAAGACTCATCATTTAGTGTGAAATGAAGTCTGATTTGGCTTTAAAATAATCATGCCGTAGGCTGCGTCAGTGGGCAAACATTTAACATGTTTTTCAACATTCAACAGTTTTCCCTCTCTCCTGCTCTCCAGACCACAGTATCTGCCTCCACACATACCAAATGTTATTGCTCCACCCGCCACTGCAGTGTTTCTCCCATTAAGCTCGGACAGCACCTCCAAGGCATTACCGTAGCCCTATTTCCCCCTCTAAGCTTCCCATTAAATGTAATGGCAGCCATCTACCAAATTATGGTTTATGCTAATAATATGACTCTGCAGATATAGCCCTGAATATGGATAGATACAGGGTGGCAAAGTTATGAGGTGGTCATGATAAGATATGCAGTACTTTAGAAGATTCAAATTCCCCTCTTATTGACCTTTACATATTGTAAATTCTCTTTCACCTAGTTTCTTCAGCTATGGGTCAGGACCCAAAATAGGTCACAGGCATACTTGTAGTGGGATCCGTAAGAAGAGAATAAGAAGAGAAGAAGAATTCTTGTGTGATTTAATTCTGCTCACAACTAATTTTCACATGGCATACCATTTAGAGATACACATTTTGGCACAGATCTTACATGTCATATACATATCAGAATTGTTATTGCAAAATGTAGTTTTTAATTTTAAGTCTCTCACGGTCCCATTGAGTCCCCTTTTATTTCTAATAACCAATAACTCCCTCATCTCATTGTCACTCCAGTTGTTGGCCTCTCTATTTTAACTCCCCTTTTCCCCAAATAGACATCTTTACACAGAAATCAAACCCAGGTGAGTTCCACCAATAACCCAGCATAAATGCTCTGTGTAAAGACAGCTTAGCTAGCTTGCTTACCGTCCACGATCAAAAGAAGTCATGATTTTTTATTTATATTTTGACCAGAGATCCTTCGTTGCCATTCAAGTTTGACAGTTAGAGCTAACTTGTGCTCCTGTGGTTCAAATTGAGGGTTACCTCAACAAATAAGATTATTTCTCCCCTCCAGTAAGACCCCAGGGTAGACCCACGACACGCTGCAGGGACTACATCTCCCAGCAGGCCTGGGAGCACCTGGGAGGAGGAGCTGGAGAAAGTTGCTGGGGAAAAGGACGTCTGGGCTGCTCTGGTTGCCCTGTTGTCCCTGTGACCGTGACCCGGATAAGCGGCTAGAAAATGAATGGATTGATGGTCATTTTGCTTACATGTGTAAGGCAAGCTCCTATAAATGTCTTAGTTTATGAAAGTATCATGAATAGTCATAAGCATGTTTTGAATATGTGTTACAATTCACTTACAATTCACTTACAATGAAAGTAAAGCATATTCAAAACACGCTCATGAAGTTTAATTTTTGTTCCATTAAATGAGCAAAATGTACATATATGCCCACTTCTACTCAGCCAAGTTGCATTGTGTAAGAATGAATATCAACATAACCATAATGAATGCAAATATATATACAGAGTTCAGTATGGCGTCTAGGCTTTGATCCTGTCACTCCCTGTGAGCGTGCAGGGAGTGAAACAGAACAAATTCAGGAGTGGTTTCATGAGGACCAGGATGAAGTCAAATGCCTTGCATGGCCTTCACACTCATCAGCTCTAAGCACCATTGAACATTTTTCAGATGTTCAGAGTAGATTTCCTCCTCCCTTCATCCCTCAAAGAACTGGAGGCTTTCCTTCTTGAAGAATGGTTCAGTACTCCTTATTAAGTACTTGATATCCATAATGTTAGGTGTTTCTGTTATTTTGTCCACCCACTGTATGTTGATGCATTCATTTGCACAGCTGTTTGGTATTGACGGGTGAGAATTTATTGCAAGTTTTCTGTTGACCATGTACAGTATCATTACAGGCATATCTGCTCAGCACTCCTAGTAACTAGAAACAAATTACAAATTATGCATTTTATAAGTGGTGTGCATAATAATGGGTCTGTCACATTGCTACAGGTGTAAGTGAACACTTTGAACCGGCGTATCACTCAGTATACCTTAATCACCTACTTTGCCTCTCAGTTACTTTTAGCTTGTTGTCCAGTAGTTGCTATGGTAAGTATCATTCTTGAAAACCCTCTTGATTTGCGTGAGCTTGTTATTGTTAGACTGGCATCTTCAGCTCTCCTCTACCCTCCCGGTGTGGCTGATTGCTGTGTATGAGGGGAGCCATTCTCACTCATGCGGATGACGACTGTAATTCAGCTAGAAAGAGAAACCGCTGAGTCGGCACGGCCTGCCTGTCTTGGGAAGGTCACAGCATTCCCGTGTCACTGACAAATGAGCTGTATTCCAGACTGCTGCTCGCTTGCGTTCTGCTCTGCTGTGTTTAAAAACAGGGATGGAGAGGGGAGAGAGAAGGACACCCACATGCACCGGCATACAGGGGAAAATATACTCTCTCGTTCTTTCTGTTCCTCCATCCCAGACCCTCCTTTTTGCCCAGACATAGAGTACACAGACTGACAAGCGTTGCCATTTGTATTTTTTGTTTGATTTGATATTCAGATAACACAGGGGAGGTCTGCAAAGTAACAAGAAATTCAAGATGCAAGCTCATGTAGTCAGGGGAACATAGCACATGCCTCAATAAACTAAACCACAGGATGCCTCAATAAACATAAACTTGAACTATTCTTGACAATTGCACATTCAAGTTCAAAAAAGCAAATAGTTGCTATTGTCTTTACTGTTTCTGAGTGTTTTTTTAATACAACAGATCAATACAAGGGACAGACTTTACTGTGTAACTCTATTACACACCACCAGTGGTCGCTGATTTGCCCCACTCTGATATTTTATGCATGCTCCAGGCAGTTTGGGATGCATCCTATGTGGTTTTTCTGGTTTATTAATTTTTGTGTGTGTAGAGGAGTGAAATTTGATGGGCTATGTGAAAGGCTATGGGCTATGTGAAAGGCTAGGCTATGTGCATTTCCAGTTCTATCTCCCTCGAATTCTAAGCCATATTGTTATACTTTAAACACATTTATCAATACAACAACAATACAACAGTAAAAATCAATACAACAGTAAAAAGCCAGAAACACATTTCATGATTTTCAGATAATAGAAAAATAGACTGGAATGAATACATTGTGTTTTCCGTCACTGTCATTGTTGATATTCTAACACAGTGTAATGAGCTTGGTGGCTGTATCTTGTAATCTATAGTAATCTTCCTCCAGTCCTGATGAGCTTCCCCATGGCTAGCCCACGGTAGTAACTCCACTGTCAATTTCTTGCAAAACCTTAGATCATTTCAGTGTGGATACCATCCTCCACTGTCACATTGAGCTCCAAGCACAGCAAATTCATCACAGGCTTTACCAGTTCTTGTCCACTAGGGGAAGCCACAACCTCTTCCAAACAAGGTAGTTTGTTTTTTATCCAGGAATTTAAGAGGTAGAGTATAGTTGACTTATTGTGGCCATTAAGGCGCATTGATATATAATCACATATACAGTACATATTAACATACCACTATTCTGCCCCTATACAACATTTTCAGGGATATATGTTTGGGGAGAAAATGAAATATTTGGAAATATTACACCATTAATGTGAGATGTTTCAGTGTGTATTGTAAAGCTTGTGTCTGGTGTTCCTAGTGCCAAAACATGGGCTAAACATGGCCTAAACTGGATGTTACTGCCAGTGTCTTTTCAGCACATTCTCAATGGGCAGCAAAGAGCAAACTGGCCATGCTCGACTTCCATCAAAAGACTCAAGGACCCCAGGGCCAAAATCAACTGTATCCATGACAACCAGGAGGCAATGGAGACAGCCCCGCTCTCCATCTCCTTGGTGTAGCGCCAATTGCATGTTTCCCCAAATGAATTATGATATGCTGGGAATATCATTAGCATGGTTTCATTTTCAGGCTCTGGTTCACTCAATCCCTTTCCTTTTCTCCACTGATCTTTACTTCTTGAACTGTCTGACAGTCCAGCTGCTGTGTTGAGGTCTAGCCAATCAGCACAATTAAACCAGGACTTCTCCCCAAAACTACAGGAAGTATTCTTCTTTCTCAGATATACACCAATTCCAAGCACATAAAGAGTGTATGCACACATGCAAGCACACATACTGCAAAGTTACTGCATATGCTTCTAATGATACTAACTTCTAATGATGATATTTTCCTGTGAAAAATATTTCAACAAGGCTTCACTTTTAAGAATTTATCATTTCATGTGCAAGTTCAAGCCTGTATTTTATCTCACTCCATTTTTTTATGAATACAACAAATCAGTACAAGAAACAGGCCTATTGTGTAACTCAATTAGACACCACCAGCTCCCTCCAAAATGTTTTAGAATTGGAGGGAGATATTTACTATATAGCAAGGACGTTACATAATTTGTTTGGTTCCAGAATAATTCATTTGTAGAATACAGACTCAAGCTTGGACTGATCAAATGGGTCCATTCAGTTGATCAGTCAAAGTGATTACCAAACAATGCAAATGTCTTGTCATGCAATTTTAACAAATTTAAACTGGTAAAATCAAAGGAGCCTGATTCAATTTTTCAAAATGCTCAAATTGCATTTACATGTACTGTACTTGTACTGAAGGAGCAGAGCTGGCATGCCATCGCAGAGGAATCCCATCAGAGCTGGAACTTTCCCAGCTGTGTTGCCTCCATGGGTGGCAAGCAATCCAAGCCAAACCTGGCTCTGGCTCTGGCTCTGCCTCCGGGGACTACGAGGGTCCTTCCTTCCGCATTGTGATGTTGGCTGTGGCAGATGCCCGCTATGTCTTTTATGTGGTGGATGTTGGTGCCTATGGAGGGCTGCTCAGTGGGGAGAGAATGACCAACTCTTGGCACAGTTGACTTGTCGTCACTTCAGGATGTCTTCTGACTTGTGTGTGTTCTTGTGTATTTTTTATTACAGTTTTTCTCAATTGATTTGACACATTTCTCCAGACCATGGTCCAACCTCTCAAAACGTTTTTTTTCACACAAAATACAAAGCTACATAGTTAATTTTTCCAAGCAATACACACAAAACTCTCCAAATTAAGGCCCATGCTGTCAAAACAATTCACCCAGCTGTCTAAACGCTTTTGCAAAACTGACATTATAACTAATAGTCTAATAATACAGTTTTATTGTTTTCATACAAATTACAAAACTACATACATATACTGTACCATAAATCCTCTGGCTTTGAAGAAAATTGTGATTCATCATGTTCATCAATGCTTCTACCTCCTTACTGTATCACACATGTAAAAATGTCAGACAAACATGACAAACAGGTACAAATCTATAAAACCAGATTGTGGAACTTTATGATAATCATGTATTATCATCTGTATTCTTGTGTGAATATACAGTATCTGAATGAATTATCTTATCGTCAGATGATGATGAAACCTTGAGTCACAACCCCTCAACTCTGAAGAGATGTACAACTGCCTCTCACATGCAGGATGGATGAACACATTTGCATTCTTGCCATCTTAAAGCCAGTGTGATTAGCTTTGCTGCGCTCTCTATTACTGAAAAGTTACAGATATATCTTGTAAGACCTGAGTATTTGGACAGCAGTACAGTAATGTTTCGGTTTCATACTATTATGACTTTGAATATAAAATGACACTGTAAATATAAGGTCAAAAGTGCATTTTCTTTTTTTACATGGTTTCAACTTTTCAGGATGATAATCATATTTGGACAGAACATGATTACATTCAATAAATCTGATTTTTTAGTTTGTATTATAGCCTAATGACTATAATTATAATGACTTCTAGATGTCTGAAAACCATAGGCATTACCAGACTCTCTATATTGTTTTATATTATTTTCAGCCTTTCTTTTTTTTGCCTTCCTACCTCAATGCCTTTCTTAGCTGTGACTCCACTTAGCTCTAAATGACTCTGAAATAGTAGGCAGTGTGTGGTTGGGGTAAATGACAGCAAGCAAATAAGGGTCTCAATCCAGCACTGAATCATCATGCTCCTGTGAACGAGTTTCAAGACTGGGACACAGCCAGGCTTATTATGCGAGCTATGAAGGGCTTATTCTGTGATGAAGCTTGACACGGTTCAGTGCAGTGTATCCTCTTTCAGCGGACATGTTTCATTCTGTAAATCACATCAATTAAAATGGCTTGACAAGTGTAACATGACAAAGTACTTTAAAGGGAAACTTCGCCGATTTTCAACCAGCTTTGTATCATTACAATGTGGGTAGTATATGCAAATGAACAATGTTTAACTTCCCTCCATGTTGCCTGCACCCAGAGCTCCCCATTCATTTGCCGGCAAAAGTCCACGGACTTTGGAGATCAGCCTTAGACTACAAACTACGTTTCCGCATTTTCTGTAGTGGTGCCTTCAAGGACGGTAAAATGTGGGTCTCCCAAAACACTTCTGTCCCATGCTACGCTAGTGATAGGAGGCTCTATCCTTGAATACTAAACTAAATATGAAATTATTTACATACAGAAATATAACTTACCTAACGTACATGTCATGTTACAAACCAGGAAAATCTAATACAGTATGTATTGCAACACATCACTCTTATTAACTGACCTAGGTAGTTTTCCTGCCAAATAGTATTTCAGAACTTACTTTTGACCCTCATGGCAGACAAAATCTTTCTCAATGCATAGATATTACAGAAATACAGCATCAGGGAGATGTGGATGGCTGTGATCAACTTCTCTATTTTCATCATTGGATATTTTTTCACAGAATTGTTTAACCTTTTTGGCTGTTTGTTTTACAAGGATATGATTGGCTGTTTAAAACGGGTGTGTCTATAAAATGAATAGAAGGCGTTTGAGTTACTGCTTGTGTGGACACACAATAAATCCCTGTATTCATAGTATTTCAATTCTAAACAGTCTAACTATGAGGTTTCATATACATGTTATGATGTGAGCCTTGTCTCAAAATGTAAAAATGTACTGGAGCCTAAAAAAAACATTTGTTCAGAACAAAAAACTACAAGCCCCAGTAAAACCCTCTATACTTTTACACTAGACATACACTTACTTTTACACTTTTACACTTATTGTTGTTATTTCACATGTGTGTGCACTTCCCCAACATGTCGAACAGGTGAAAAAGATGAGATGGTTGCTTCTCATAGAAGTATAAGGACGCACCAACTGGTCATACTGAGGCAAAATACCACACTGCCTTCTACTGGCCACACTGGATACACCAAATGTGATTTCATAGAAAAGCCCCTGGAAGTCTTCAAGTACCAAATAATGATGCTCAATATTCATGCATTTCTCTCAAACAAAAGAAAGCAAACATGAATAAAATATGACCAGTGCATTTGTGTGCATTATACACACAAACCCAAACTCTAGCTTAATATCTAATATTTTGCCTGTTTTGAATCTTGGTCTGACTTTTGTTCAGTTGACATACATTTCAGTTTAAAGTTTGTATACAGCATAAACCTGTTTCCCACCCTGTGTCATCAGTTATTCTAGAAGTATTTAACTCTCTTTTCTTTCTACCAACATTGTTACTGCCATAGAAATATATATTCCAGATACATTTGTGAATTAGACTGAAAATAACTGTCTGAAAGCTAAATGGTGTAACAAAGGTTACTGGTAGTGACTGTTTTGTAAATGTTGCTAGCTTTCACTCTGGATTAGAAATAGCATTCATTTGCATCACATTTACATCGCACTTCAGAGGTAGCCCAGAATGGCTTGTTGTAATAATTGAGCCAACTGGTGTTAATGTTTCCTTTTCATTTCCCTTATGTTTGAAAACACAACAATGGCCATAAATGTGACTCAGGAACACAATCCAGAGGCAGCTGTACATCAGCTAACACCTTCACAAAAAAAAAATGACAGTCTGTTTTCAGTCTGCTGGTTCATAAACAAATTTGGATGAACCAACATGCATTTTTATCACGCCTTGCTGGGGCTAAGAGAGTTCACATAATTGAAGTCCAGCACCACGGAACAATATAAATGTTCATTTTTGCACTGTGGTACAGACAGTAAAGAAAGCGAGAAGAAAAGATAATCTGTGATAGAGAAACTGATGGTTCATCTGACATGTTTGAGACTGTAAACCAAAGAGTGCAGCCAGTGAAATCTAATGAGCTGGAACAACTGCATTTGTGTGATAAATATGCTGTCTGCAGGTCTGCAGGCATCTTTCCATGTGAGCAGTTCATGTGGGTTAAAGTAATATCTGAAGGAAACCTTACAGACTATTGGTTAGTTGTGTCTGAAAATGTTTGGCAGGTAGGCATCCTGTTGACCTAGTAGAGTCAAAGTCATAGTATTCACATGAAAATAGTCTGTACAAAAGGACAAAAAAAATGATAAGGATCACTCACAATAAAATTTGTGTGATTTAATTAAATAACCCTAATCCAGTCTATGGTGCCCATTAATCAAGAAGTGATTCAATGCCATGATAAGCTGAATCGTTTTCCTTATATAATGCATATTTAGTATTTTTAATCTTTTTTTTACCATTTCCCTCTGTCAACAGACACAATATTAACTCTCAGTCCTTGGTGGTCCTGTGCTGCATTGCGTTGTGTTGAGTTGTGTTATTGTATTGTGTTGCACTGAGCTGCCTTGCATTGCATTGTGCATTGTGTATCACATGCCACAACAGACATGATATGCGTCAGCCTTGGACTTGTGCCTGTGGAAGTGTCACGGTTTACACAGACCATTCATCACCAGAGGAGCACGACATGAACATGATAAACCACACTGATCATAGTAGGGCTTAGTGAGGGCCAAGCTATAGTGTTGATTCAGTGACATGACAAGTAATGCTGTGTTCTTATTTCCTTTCCATTAAAATATGACAAACGGAGCAAAAACCTGTGCTTTGATGTGTTTTCTGCAGAGACCCATGTAGCCATGAGTAAGCAATGAATCCATAATCTCAAACCTACAGTGGCAACGTTAATGTCCTGCCAATCGGTTAACTTAGATCTTATTTTGAATTTAATTCGCCAGGAGCTTTTAGTATCCCTTCTGGAAAGTTTAAGTCAGCCCATAGTTCATAAATATCCAAATGCTTGCAGCTTCAGCACAATGTGTCTTTTAGGGTTTGAAGAGGCCCTAAACAGCAATGAAGGCCAAACCTAATGCAACCTGCTAAATTTAATACTGGCATTAATAGCCTGGAAGAAGACTAGCATGAAGCAATGTTGCAAGAGGGTAACATTTTTTACAAACATACATCAAAAGTACATCAAACTTTTATTTGTTTACTAGTTTTATTATTTATTGCTGCCATGAGTCGTATTTGGCTACTGCTAAAAAAATCAATTGCGCTGTATTGTGAAGATGAAAATGCTTTGTACATGCACCAAATCCAAATTTTTTCAAATGCCTGACATTGAACTAGGAATTGACTTTTTCTGTGGGATGTCATAAACGTTCAATTCTTGTATTTTTGGTCAGTCAGTAATGGTAAAGTGGTTTCTTTTGCATGACATGCCATATCATCATGTATATTACAATTTGTGGTGCTGAAGAGGGGGAAAAGTGGCTGACAAGTTTTATTTCTCCCTAGGAAGCACTTTGATTCCATCTAACATGAAGAAACCTTTCAGAATCCATGGGCAAGATGTTTTCCTACGCTCTGAAGCTGCAGTGGATATCCAGGCGAAGAGTCAGGAGGTAGAGCCGTGCCTGGCAACAGTGGACAAATCAGGGCTACAGGAAAGTACAAGGCTTAGATTTACCAGCATGGTATTCTCTTGTGGCCGTTCCAAGTTTATGAAGTCCCAGCAGCATTGAGCAGAATTGCCCTGACCAAAAAAACACCAACCCTTAGGTCTCTCTTGATGGCATAGAGGTTAGGACTGGAAGCAAGTGACTGTCCCCTGGGAGGATTGGCTGGAGGAGGCCAACGAGAGCAAATTGGCCAAGTATGAAGACCTGGTGGATGAGAGCTGGAGACATGGGTGGCATGTGTGGTGTGTACCCATTGAGGTGGGCTGCTGAGGGTTCACAGCCTGGTCTCTGCATGTGCAGTGTCTACACTCCCCTGGGCATCAAAGGCATGCACAAGATGAGGGCCATCAGAACCACCAGAGAGACGGCCTCAAGGAGGCTGTGGATCAAGAGGAGCGATCCATGGACACACCTGGCTAGGTCACCTGTGTGAGGGTGTCCACAATGGAGAAAGGTGGTCTGGCCAAGAGAGACTATAGGGTGACTGATGTTGATGCAAAACACCCAGTGACCATCCCACCCAGTTACATCATTAATGATGTGCCCAAGTACATCAAAGTCCAATATAGAAAATGAAACATCAGCAGAAGAATTGCACTAAGAGCACCCTGAGGAAAGCGTAAGATGAAATGCGGAGGTGTGTTTTTATCTTCTTTGCCCGCAGAAATAAAGACCTTTTAAATGTTACTCACAGCTGTGCCTGGGTCTGGGTTCATATACTCCACCATTGTTTAGTTTGTTATAGAAAATGTGACAAAAGACAACAGATTAGAAAGGGAGCTCACATACTGTACTCTACTGTTTTATCAAAATTGATCTATGGGGACCTTTGCTATAAACTAATAGAGAAGACCAGCAGTTCTAAGGAGATTATTTAAACTCATTTAGGAGTGGTCTATGCAGGAGGTTGAGCAACAAATATAGTTTGATTCTGCAATCCAAGATGAATTAAGAGAAATCTTCACTTTGGGAAAAACAAAACATTTCTCTTTTTCCTACTGCCACTTAGTGTAGTAATATCTGGCAATCTTTAAACAACAAAAAAATGTGAAGGGAGTAGAGTGCTATAAGGACATGGACACTGGTTGGTCAGAGATGAGTCCCCAGACTACTGTCATGATTGATGCTCTTGCCTAGAACTTGGATGGAGTTTATATTAAGTCTTGTGGCTGTAATCATACAACATGAAACAATAAGTACAAAACTCTTCGTCACGAACAGTGCTATCTCAAAGAAGATGAGGAGAGACCTATTCTGACCATCAAGTGAGTCTGTTTCACTAGAAAAGCATGGACTTTGTTGTGAGGTTTATGAGTACTGAGTATCTCAGTAGGCCTTGTAATCCAAGCTCTTAGCCTAATGGACCTTGCTAATTTCAAGTAGCACATAATCCTTTTTAGAGGAGTGCACATTTCATAGTGGTGTGCAGATCAACTCCTTTAAAAACCTTTAACCACACCCACAATACATACTAGTGGTAAACTATTTCCTCACCAGCCATATTGCAGTTTCTTTCTTCCCCCTAGGGTGTCCTGAAAGACTAATTCACTGGTGGAGGTTTGCTATGCCTAGGCCCCACTTACAAACCCCGTATTAGCCTCACTCGTCCCTAAGGCTCGTGGTTTGGTGTGGGCGGGAGTCCCTTCCCCTTCAGGTCACTAACCCAACCTTAGCTCCCATAGGCCTAGAAGCTGGAAAAGGGCTATTCCCTGAGTTCCCCCAAGAGAGAGGGCTAGTAGTTTTACTTTGCTAGATTTATGACCTATCCTTGTATCTAGACTTTATTTTAACCAACCAAGTTTAAGGTACAGGTCACCCTGGAGAGAGCAAACTATTACCCCTGAAAAAGTGTCAGTAGGCTTACCTTTTGTGGTCCCAGGCTCAGAGAAAAGGAAAAATAAAAATAAAAGAACGGTGCAGTCTTGGCTTTGTCTTTCTGAGTTTTTATTAAAGCTAAGTTCACTACACAACAATCCCTTTCAGAGGGTTCAGCTGTCTAACAAAAAAAAAGTGGTCTCTGTCTATCTGCAAGAGAAGAAGCACACTCTAAAATTCTAACAGCAGCAGCAACAGGCTGGATATATATATATATATATATATATATATATATATATATATATATATATATCCAGCCTGTTGCTGCTGCATGAGTCTGTGGGGGTGTTTCCCCTCTCCTCTAAACACAATTTATTATCATACATCAGCCACATGACTACAGTCATAGGCAGTTCTTCATTTCTTATTGTCACTTGTTCTTGAGTTATAGTAAGCTTTGTTATTCTCTGCCATATGGTTTTTAATCCCAGGCGGTACATATCTTAATCATTTCTCCATACATTTCAGTTTCTGCAAGCGAAGCAAAAGGCATAATACAAAGCTTAATATTGTTACACATATATCACTTGTGTACAGAGCACAGTAGCATACAACTCACAGACACTTTAATGGTTACATACATGTCCCCAGTTGTATATAATTCACAGGCCCTTCAGCGTACTAAGTTCACAAAACCTCTATGGTGGCTTATATCATGAGGTTCCTAGGTTACATACAGTTCATGAACTATTTTTGATACTTCTTCTCGCATGTGACTTCCTGAACTCGACTAGCTGCCTCTGTCTGTCACCTTTCCCTTGTCTTTTCTTTCCACACATATTTTTTCATCTGTGTCTTGCTGACCCCTGGTCCTGCCCTTTCCAAGGCCCGTTGCATCCTAGTGGATGGGCCTACAACCCCTCGCGCCATTCCAGCAGCGGGCTTAACAATATAAACAGATACAAGGAATTCTGCATTATTAAAACCACACTATCCTATTCCATAAGGATTACAGGTCTACTAACATAACATATGCCACTATTATTGCCATATCAACACATCCCTTACTTTATCAAAAGAGCACACGTTTTAGCATGTGTATCCTCAGTGGGAATCAAACACCCTGGGTTAGCACCATTATGCAATTGTTGTGCCACAATGCTACAAGCTACTTACTATGCATTATTTGCTATATTGAGAGTGCTTACTGGTTTATTTGACTTAGTGGGGAACCAAAGTGAGTCATGAGATAATTTCTGGTGGATCCCAAAATGGCAAGAATAATCTCAGGGGTGCCGGACTGTAAATGTTGAGAAGTCTGATGAGTAACTTATTACTAAGTAGCACATTACTGAAAACAGGCACTTAGTATGATAATAAAAACTAATTGCTGTTCCAGTTGAAGTAAAACATTAGCTTTTTTTTTGTGAGCACTTGACTACTCGGAGAAATGCAACAGAACTAAAACAACAAGTCGTTTAATTCATCTGCAGTAGTAATAAGCAACGTAATGTATTACTACCAGGGGGTGTAATATGGATTCATTTTCCTATATATTTTTGGAGTTGCCTGTCTAGCCCAACACTGGTTATTTTTTAACCAGAATTCTTCACAGTTAACGCGTGCTTGTGTGTGAGTTGAGGAGACGCACTGCTACAATTCAAATCATATTCAGCAGTGCTTCCTATCCTGTTGCCGAGGAAGAAATTGGGGTCACACTGGGCAAATATTTCTCTTCCGTCTAGACAACGGAGCAGTGAGAAAATAATCGCCTAGACAGCATCCATAATGCATGAGCTCACACAGATGTATCTGTGTGGACAGGCATTGAAATCTTTAGGTGTTCTTGTTGCTTCTCGCCCCTGAGCCGTTCACACTACCTCCATCGTCTTATATATCTCTCCATCCTCAGCTCACTGTGCTGCAGAGACATCAAAGAGGCAATAGGCCTATCTTGTGTATGTGTGTGTGGAAGTGATTGCGTATATGTGTCTGTGGTTGTGAGTATTTTCTTCTTTTTAAAAAATCTTACTGCCCCTTCAAACACAATACTCAATCCACATATAAACGTCAGGGTAACAGGGAAGAGTAATTATTCATAATCAGCATAGAAACTCATTTGTACCTTTTTTTAGCTGCTATTCTCTTCCACTGCTGAATAGAATGATGGGTCGCTCGGTGTTTGTCAAGCTGTGAAACATACAAAGAGAATGGGAAGAGGTAGAGACAATTCAACCGCTTCTTTCAGACTTTCTGATGAGCTTTTTTTTTGTGTTTCACACCATAAATATTAATTCTTCGGTAACATAGTGTCTACAGAATAAAAAAGTTGATTCTAAGCTTTCTGGAGATGTAAGGAAATGTACTATATGGTCTATGACCTGGAACAAAATATCAATTAGAGACAGATGAAAATATCCTGATATATGTAGATTTTGCTGATCTGTTGTCTAATATTAATGACTTAATCAGAAGTATATGGAATTCAAAACTAAAGTCCATGGAATTTGAAAAAATAAATATTCATAAAGGTTGTACCATCTGCAACTAGCAAATTTGGGTGTTAGATGTTTGGGTATTTCTGTGAATCTGTGAATGTCTAATGAACTACTAGGGAAAATTCCATTTTCACTTGCAATGCAAGGTCCAAATTACAACTCAAATCATTGCCATTCTTATAAATAACGTCAGTGTCATATCTCTACACAGTTTCTCTGTCAGGTAGAAATAAATGTTACTTCAGCTTACTCATTGCTTCTACTAATTTTTAGACATTACTTGAAAAATGTCATGACCAGTTTTGCAATTCAGGAAATATCATATGATATATTGTGATATAGGGTTACTTGAGTGGATTTGGTAGGGGTAAGGCATGTGGAATTAGGGGGTGTCACAAAAGTTCTGCATGTGTGGTATTTTTCAGCCATAGAAAGAGAGAATGGTCAATAAATCAGTTATCAGTTACCTTGGGAATCAAATTGTCTGACTATATTTGGTGGTGGATACAATTATTTACTCAAGACCCTGCTTATCATGGACTGCAATGGGCCAAAGTCGTCACTTGTGCACTGTTGAATTTTCCCATTAGCCAGAAAACACAGTCATTATAACCTTCATCTCTATAGTGAGAGCCAAGTTGCACACTGCTCCTTGATGTTATGGGACTTCTCACTACATCAGACACAAGGTACCTTGGTGATCAAGGAATCACCATTTTATGCGTGTCATCTTTTTGCGAGTTGAGAGTATGCTGAAGACTTAAAAATATTAAGACATTATTTGTGGAGAATGAACACACTGAAAGCAATACATAGACTAAACCAATCTTCTCCGCGATGTTCTCATTTTTCTACTGACAAACTTTTATGGTATCAAAATGAATTGGAGGATGATATAATCAGATACAAATTCTACACGTAGGGGCTTTAAAGTAGTCAAATAGTAATTTGTGTCACTGCTGCAGGTTTATACTGGCCCAGGCCAACAGAGGGTGCTTTGTCACCAAGAGATAGAAATGATGGCCCTGAGGAATGAGAGCCATGGGGACTTTGGGGAGAGAGGCCTGTGTGAATTATCTCCCTTGTCACTGGGATAATTGTTTGCAATAGGTTCAGGTGGTGTGAAGGTCATATAACTCAACTATAGCATTCAGAAATGATGTGCAGATTGCTGATCATCCTTCAGTGTAGAATCAGTGAGGATGTTTGGCTGACGGATCTAAACCTTTAAATACCACAGTGGTCATTGTAGGTGTACGAGATGCTTTGTAGTCACACTGGGTAGCATTTGGTGCCTTCAAATTGGGCCATTAGGTCACACAGACGCACACGCTCATATGCGCGCACATAATGCTTCCCGGTCCCTCTTGCCAAGCCGTCAGCTCAGTGATGTCACGGTGTCAGTGTGCTTGTCCAGGATTAGTGCCACAGCTGTTGCACCTTGATGAGATCTAACAACACAGACACAGAGACAGACATAGACATAGACATAGACACACACACACACACACTAACAAAAATGTGAGCCAATTGAATTCTAATTCTAATCTATATGTGTTTCTAATACCACCAGTAGAGGGCACAAGAGGCACGTGAGGCAGGTCAAACCCTGGCAGGCCCATCCACAGATGGGGTGTACAAGCACCTGTTATTGGTGATAATATTTTTGAATAGCTTCATTTTGTCAAGCAAGGACTTAAATTACCTACTGTAAATGACTATAATTACCCTCTGGAGAGTACTGTAAACCGTGCTACCAATCACTATGTAAGAGCAGGGGTCACTTTTTTTCAAGTGGTGCATGTCTCAATTTTGAAACAAAAATCCTTGTTAAAATATACTCCAACCTTATACTGTGCAGCAGCTATAGACACCAGTGTGAAGTAAAATCATCCATCGTGGTGGAGCAGCTGCTTCCTTCCCTTTTGCCCACTCAGAGCCCAACAGTTGACCGAAGATGAATATGCAGTTTGAAAGAGGATGTGATTTAATCAACTTACCGCTTGATCAGCCCAGTTTGACTCATAGCCCTTGACTCCTGGCCTCTAAATGAATCACAGATCCACTAAGTCAGGGACAAATTGCATATCATTGTGATTAAATCAACTCCTTAATCCCATCCAGTCTAATGTCAAACAACAGGTTATTTACAAGGCCTATCCCGGGCCGTACCACCACACCCATGCTGCCAGGATGTCTGTCAGGATTCCCTGGGAATTATTGTGAAATGAGGGGATTGGTTGTGGGATTAAACCAGAGCTAACTTCCCTGGTAAAGACAGAGAGAGAGGGGGGAAACCTATTTTTCTTCCCCTCTCTGACCTGCTAATGGTGTTTGAATCACAAGCATGCTGTACTTTGTCCTCTGCTATCCCCCCCCTCCCCCTTATGTCTTTCTCACAGCCAGTCCACAGATTACTTACTTTGGCAAACCTGGGAGACTGAAAATAAACATATGCTGGAAATGACACATATCAAACTACAAATCAATAAACAGACACATTATTTCCCCTCTGTCCCTAAGGCTATAGTTTGTCCTCTTTACCATGAGGATAAAGTAATCATTGACAAAAATTGTTGGGTACGTTTTCTATCATGTGCAGTTTGGGTACACGTCTATTTACTGTTCAGTTTATTGTCATATTTAGTGCCACTTTTATTTGAAAAAGATAAATTGTTAGCTCTGAAATCTCCACTTCAAACTCATCCAGTGTGCATTTTTATGGGAAGACGAGGAGTTGAATTGTTCAGCTAATAGAGGTCTTGTGGTTTCCATTCCTGGGTCTCATGATTTCTTGCAACTCCAAGTTAGACCCACAAAACCCATGACATGGCTACAAGCTGTGATCACCCTTTCCTCTCATTTCTTTTCCTCTCCTCCTCTCCTCTCCTCATTACTTTCTATCCCTTTAAACCTTTTTTTTTTCTCACAGACAATTCTCACAGACCTCAAACACCATCATTGCATACTAGTATAGCAAGGGCGGTGTGTGTGAATGTGTGTGTGTGAAACTACACGAGGATTATCACATGACTCATAACATAAGTAAAAGCTTGTGCGGGAGAAGGAGGGAGGGGACATACTTGGTGAATGAATGTGGAACATGTTATGTCACTGAGTATTAGTGTTCAACATTTTAAAGCCTTAAACTGGAATCAGAGTATAGCGCCATCTGTGGGAGAACTTTTTCCTCCCCAGTGACTTGGTTTTCTGATGATTTTTTTTTTTTCCATTAGCAATTCCTTCCCTTCAGGAATAATGGGCATAATTGGTTTATGGAGAAAAAAGCCATCATGAAAGCCATGCATATAATTCTTTTTTCAGTGGATGGTGTCTTTGCTCTGCAATGGAGACCTTCCAATAATTCAACCTCACACGAATAGTTCTCCACTATATAGGCCTTATCAATGTCTACACTGGGCGCTGATGCTGGCTTCACCTGCTCTGCCGTGGCTCTCTTAGATCAGTGGTTCTCAAAGTCAGTCTGGGAGACCCCCAGGGGTCGTTGAGGAGGCTCCAGAGGTCCCCAGCAAAATCCACTATAAATTATTCCAGTGAGAAAATATATAAGAATTTCTATTCTAATCATAGGGTTCACTCTCCCCACACACAGTGTAGACGTAGATACTAGTCATACAGTTCAATACTAAATCAATAACAAAAAAAAACTCCTCCCACATGGGGGTCCCTGGGACAAAATCTTTTCAAACTGGGGTCTTTGGACTAATGTGTTTTTGTTTGGGGGTACGCAGTTCACCGACCTATATATATACATATATGTATATATTGTACCATTGCTATTTTGTAGCATCGCACTTGTTCTACTTTTCTACTCCGGGAATCTATTCCGTGCATCTATTTTGAGGACGCTGTAATACAGGAGGTGGAGTCTGTTTCCAATTTAGGAGTGGATTTAGTGACGTCAGACCAGAGCCAGCGCCCCTACGCACCACACAAGTTGAAACACGCGCTCACTCACCGACCAGCTCCAGACGTCAGTTGAACATGGCGTTTGGCTAGAGAGCTGTCACCAGTACAGAAGAAAACAAAACCTACCAAAACGCTTCTCTGAAAGTCAGCGACGGATTACTGTTGACTGTCGAAGCTCGCACGTGTAATTTTATTTTGATTTTATCCACTAACGTTACTGCTTCTGGGACTGTGAATGTACGCTGGCGAGGCTGGAAAGAAAGGGGCGGTTGAGTACGTTAGAGTTGACAGCTAACGTTACACTCTTAACGTTAAACTGGCTAATCTGTACACATAATGTGGGCTAACCGCGTTAGCTAACCAACGTTACTTCGGCTTCGAGAGCTAGCTATCGATACTGTCAAGCGCACAGCTATTTGGATGAACTCATGCTCTCTCAAGGCAATTAGCTAGACGATAATACACAACATGATCCAATGAACTATTGCTCTTTACTTGCTTGACACGCACATCCATGCAGCTCACCTGATACTGGTCGGCTTAATCGTATTCTTCTGAGTGTTGTATGCTAAATTCATATTGTTTTTCTACTCGGCTTGCAAACGTTAGCCAGGGAAGGAAATGTCAGATAACCAAAGCTGGAACTCTTCGGGTTCCGAAGAGGATTTAGAGCCAGTGGAGTCGGGACATCCTGTTGGTATCGCCGAGTTCAGCGGAGTCCTTAGTAAGGTACGTTTTGGTCAAACTGAATTTCCTCTACCAAACTCAGTCACTGTCACTGTCAACCGAGCTTGCTTTAGTACTAGCCTATTATATGAACTCAGTCACTACACTAGGATGCACTCAGTTTTGGGCAGGTGGCTGTCTACATGGTGAAGTGAGACATTTGGTGCAGTTTCATAACATGACTAACCATGGCACGTGTGCTATCGATGTCTCTCTTTACACAAATAATGTATCTTTGTTTAGACCAAAATTAGCCACTGAAGCTGTGAGAAAGCTGATTTTAGCCAAATGAAGAGCTAATTTGGCTGGTTTACTGTAGTCTCTCACCTTCACCTTGACCAGGAAAGGACGTGTAATGCTCAGCTAAAATGTTAACACCAGCCAGGAGCCAAATGTTGATCAATTTTGCCTCAGGCGGGTACGTTATTGTATGCTCCCAGCCACTTTGACCAGCTACTGTGGTCAGTGGATGAAAGGTTAGTTTTCTGCCCTAATGGTCACATTAGCTCCTAAAATCCTCTTAAGTGCTGGTCAAGTGTTTTTTTTTGTTTGATACATGGGTAGGGTGTAAGGTTAAAGTTTAAGATAAAGCTTTCAATTCTAATGTAAATATATATAGCTGAACAGAAATTTTAATTTATACCTGTATATTTTTATATCAAACAGGTCTATGTAGGGCTGCATATATGAGGGAGTTATTATTATTGTCTATACAATGCACAGACATTAGTGTTTCCCTATCAAAAAGAGGTAAGAGTTCTGTGGACTGGTCTTTGGTTGAATTACCTACTTAATGACTGATTTCAAAAGCTGAAAAAGCCCTGCACATTCCTACATACTGTCTACAATGATAAGAATGTGGATACAGCAAATGGTATTACTCAAGGTTATGGGCCAATTGAAAATTACACTGTAAATATTGCTTTCAGAACTATAAAATGCTTCTGCAAGGCGCAGAAAACAGTACCTGTTGATGAAAGGCATACATTATAATTAAGCATTGCAAGCTATTGTGGCTTTGATCTGTCCTCTGATTTCCTTTTGTAAACAAATATTGCAGTCTACAGTTACAAAACGTCTTGATGTCCTATTTTGCCATCTGCTTGTGTCGCTTACTTTACCATGAGTTTACTTACTGGGCCAAATTGACCATAGTTTTAATTAGTTAAGCGGTTGGCAAGCTTATGTTGTAGGCTATTAATCTCACTGAACACTGCTAGGGTTAGCTCTAGACAGATTGCATGCTGACCTGCTAACCAAGCATATTGTGAGATTATGCAGATCCAAAAAACTCACCTGTTCAATCATACTAAGCCCTGTACACGTGCTAAGTTTTGTGAGGATAAATGAGTCTATATTTTACATAACTAAATGCATCACACGTGCTTCCTTGCTTCTCAGGTTTACCCAGAAGAAGCATCTGACATTTAGCACATACTTTTTATGTTTGTAATATGCAAAAATATTGACAAGAGTTCTTTTATTCCAGTGGACAAACTACATCCACGGCTGGCAGGACCGTTGGGTGGTGCTGAAGAACAACACACTGAGCTACTACAAGTCTCAGGATGAGAGAGAGTATGGCTGTCGGGGGTCCCTCTGCCTTAGCAAGGCTGTTATCACTGTGAGTACTGTTTTGATTGTACTCCTCACCACAACCAAGCTGAAGAGTCACATTCACAACCGATACTTGATCACATTGAATTGGCCATTATTCGCTCTATTGCAGTGGGCTTTGCCAGCTTACTTAGTACGAGTGCTCTTCTGTGAAAGACATGAATGGGACAAGCTGATCAAGCGAGGATCACATATGGAGAAATCTAGAGAGCAGATTAAGGACGTTACTGTTTTTCCTAACATGGACACTCTTCTAAATCACCTCGCTCTCTCACTCTCTCATCAGGCTCTTTGCTTTCTTTAAATATAGCCACCTATTTTTGGGAAGTTTGGCATATGATATAGGCTAAAAGATATGATTCAGAACACCATGTGTTCCTCTTTGATTCCAAAAAGAAGGACCCACAACTTTTCTTGATCCATGTGTTAGCCCTGACTCACCGTTGACTGATCTAATCAGATGAAACCTTACTCTAGAGTTTCTCAATCTCATTCTTCAACTGCAGGTGATAGCCTATTTTTACAAAGAAAGAACTCCTGATTGTGTCCCAAGTTTTGCTTGAGGGTGGCTGGCTTGTCAGGTGACTGTTCTAGTTGCAAAACAACATGCTTATGTGCTAACACTTTACGGGAAACTTCCATCATGAGACTCATAATGCTGTGTCACTTAGACCAAGAAATACTGCGTACAGTTGGTAGCTCCAAATTATGACAATTTATCTGCAAAATTGTTGATTTTAGGTATTTACTGACATGAATGAAGCTTATTATTTTGTACAATATCATTCACTTAGAAGAGCTGTTACAAGACCCACTTTTATGCCATTATGGGGGCTAGAGTGGAGTATTAATAATTTATTTCTTCATTGTTCACATCAACATAATTTCATATCAATATAAACAGGCTAGATTAGAAATGTGGCAAAGGTCATGTTGTGATGGTATTAGCATGTTATTGGAGCATATTCTGTGATTCCTTTCCTATCTGACCTTTAATAATTCCCTCTCAACAACATCTCAACATCTCAAAAACTCCAAGAGCTGTCATACTTTGGCAAGCACAGAGAAAACATACGTGTCTAGTGATGTTTCATGCTGGATATTCTCTGTTACACGTTCACACCGTTCCACCATTCGTCATGTCTCAGTGGGAACCCAGGTCAGTCATTGACTGAAGCTCAGTCTCTGTGTCTCTCTCATACAGTAACAAGGGGAATGAATGAGTTACTGTTCCCAGGCGGCATAAAGCAGGCTTCGCTATTTACTCTGTTCAGCTTTATCCATTCCCAGCCTATGTAAATATTAACCTGCATGCTGTGCACTACTTTAGTCATTTCTCATTCCAATGGAAATATGCTTCAGAAGTGTGGTGCGTAGCCTAGATATTGAGGAGTAGCGGCTGGTGATAGCCATCCCCAGTCAATCATTGCCTTCTTTGAACAGAACAATTTTCAATTTTTTTTCTCCACGATTTTCTGTCTTTGAAAAGAAATGCTCGCCGACTATCGGTCTCACACGGACACCCCACGGTAAAAACAAACAGACACAATGCTTATGAAATGTCTGTGTTTTTTTGAGAAACATTCAGAAGGCAAGAAAGAATAACTGGCAGCTTGAAGTCTCATCCATTGTGACCGCATTTAGTAGAGTGGCTGAACCATCACTGAGCTAATAGCATTTGTACGGAAATCTACTTCTCTGCTTTGTAAGACCTTGATATAAGCCTACTTGGTATACAACATATGTTTACATTTTTGAGGGTTCCTATGTGGCATTGCCCCCATGACCAAGGGAATACTTCAGCAACAGTTCACCCGCTGAGGTTATCTGAGGAAACCTAATTCTGTCAGCAAAAAACACAATCGTCAGGCTTTTCTTGTACTTCCCTGAAAGTTATGATTTGGCAGGGATAAACTGATCTTAAAACAACCCTGGTGCAAGCCCCACTTGACATTCAATTATGATGCTAAAAAAGCAGAAGAGGAAACTGAAGGGCCCAAAGGCAGAAAGCCGGAGGGCAGGAGAGTCTGTACAAGTTTAGAACAGAACAATGGAATTTATACTAGTTACTACTGTAGTATGCTATAACTTGTCAAGTTTAATTCTCCTATTGTGTGCTAATATTTAAGGCAAATATCGTTTGCATTGTGTCAGTGCTCTGAGACAGACAGAGAGACATGAATGCATCTAGAAAACAAAAAATGGCAAAAGACCCACAAGAAATCCTCAATCCACAAAGAAATGGAGAAAGTCACACACAAAACTCCTCAGAGAAACTCAAGTTCACTAACAGACGCACTCCAATGTTGGAGGCCCTGCATCAAGTCAACTGAAACTGAGAGAGATGCTTTTGAGTTTGTGTTTGCCAACTGCAGCCTGGACACTTTGCCTCTTTGCCATTCACTCAGATTTGAACTGTCAGCTCAATGCTATAAAATGTTACTGCCAATCTCTGTGTCTGTGTCTATGTCTGTGTGTGTGTGTGTGCGCTTGTGCTTGTGATTGAATGAAGCAGCATGCTTGAGAGACTTTTGTAAGAGTGAGCTTTTTCTCTTTCATAGACTGAAACAGTTGACATGGGCTGCCAGCCAGAATGTGGAAATAATGTTTGGAGAAGACACATGTCCTATTGTCACTAGCACCCATACAAACATTCAGGACGGCTATGTGAATTGTAGGAAGTTATACATATAGGCTTGGATGGTGTTGAAATTCCCTTGTTAATGATATGCCTTTCATAAAAATAAAGTAGATTTGAGGTATTATTGTTTCTATATTGGTTAAAAAGATTCACTGACTATTACAATTACTGCAGTTATTATACTCCTTAAAATGGTAGCATTGACACAGTAGGCCTATATGATATCAAACAAGCACGTAGTAAATGTTGTCCCCCACCAGTGATGTAGTTCCACCCTTGGGTCAGTCAGTGATTGCGGAGTGTACTTGAAATATGAGTGAAATTGTATAAGCATTTTGGTATGGGACAATGAAAGGACAGATTGACCATATATTTCTGTTGCCTACTCTCCTCAGAATTAGGCTTACAAGTTATATCTTGAAATGTAGTAACTGTAATTGTCCTGTTTTTACTCAATACAGTACAAAATATAAGAACTACAATACGCAATAAATACAATCCGTACATTACACAATATACACTACAATGCAATTTATAATACAATATACAATATAACATACAACACCAGGAGCGTGAGTGTTATGAATAATATAAATGCTAAATGATAAGTGATATATGGTATTGCACAGTAGGTAAGTGGTAATATGATATAAGTAGTCAACACTGACGGCACAGTGGTAGTGCAGTGATGAGTGCAATAACAGGACAACAGTCCAACAACTGTGTCTTGTGGTTAGAGGTTTGCCCAAAAATTCTCCATTGACTCTCACTTCAACACATCAACCAGTCTGATGTCTAAAAAAGTAGGCCTTCTTGTGTGTGTCTTGTGGTTAGAGGTTTGCCCAAAAATTCTCCATTGACTCTCACTTCAACACATCAACCCAGTCTGATGTCTCCAAGTGTGCAGCGTGTGTAGACTATTATGTTACCTATGATAACTTTAACTGTATTGCTTTACCACTGAGTCCCCATTCATTGTCCCCCACATTGTATGATAACTTTAACTGTATGACCTGCTTTACCACTGAGTCCCCATTCATTGTCAATGCCCCCCCCTAACGGACGGAGACCGATCCATAGTCGCCCCTTTGGTGGGGGACAAATACAGGGGCTTTGTCTAGGAGTGGAATTGGGTGTCTGCAAGCAATCTTTGTATGGACTTTCTTATTGCAATAGGGAAGGAAAGTCATAATGCTGCCTTCCTGTAGTTGCGTACAAAGTTAAGTCAGAAAATGCTTGACTTGCCAGCCACACATGTTGCTTCCTCGTAATATTTAGACTCTACAACCTTCAAAATTGATACATCATCTTACTTGTTGAATGAGTATCCTGACAATCCTTTTTTGACGATTATGTTACAACCTGAGCTGCCTGCCACCTGTTTGATTTTCATGCACCTCCTGGTTGGATCCATGTGCAAAAGTTTATAGTTGATACATGTAAACTGGAGATGCATTGCATTTACACTTTGTTAATGTGGACGAATGCATCTCTGACCACCTCCAGAGGTTTTTTGGGTGATTGGAACGATTCTTCAACATTAGAGATTTTATGCATTTTTGTTGCCTAGTGAACTAGACCTCCCATGCAGCTGTAGCTGAAGCTGGATATGACAGTCTAGAAACCTTAGACGGCACTGAACAATGTACTCCAATGGGAATCCGCTCAACCTTTTGAGCATAAAGTTTTATTGGTTGCCAGACATGTCACTCACAAGAGGGTAGGCAGCGTCATTAAGTTGCTAAGCGCTCGGAATTTACCTGATGTACAACAACATAGAGAACATCAATATTGATGCCCATCGTTTGGACCAAGCAGTGGATGCAGCAGTAAGCGAGCTTGGCCTTGTTTTGAAAGCCAAGCAGGTCACCTGTGTTACTTTTTAAAAAGATTTTACACATCTTGCAAAGTGCCATTTGTTTTCAAGTTCTGCCCGCACAGTCTACATAAACTTTTACAAATTGAATCAGCTGTAACATTTGCACCTGTTGACATTTTTTCTCTCTCAACAATGCCAAGACGAATTGGAAAGAAAATGCTCCACGCAAGCATTTTTTGCAGTATTCGATTACAATACAATCACTTAGGTTCATGTGTAAAAGGGGTCACAGAGTATGATTACAAATTGATTACAAATACATATATTCTCCATTTAAAAAAAACAATCTTTATTCTATAATTTGTAATTACTTTTTTACTAAAGACAAAAAAAAAAAATTATTTTATGTTTTAAGGCAATAAACTTTGTTGTAAAGTGATTTTCCGTAACCTTATCTATGTTTAAAAAAAAGGCAAAGCTTATGTGGTTATGTTCATGCAATTAATTATCAGAGAGAAATTATTTTGTATTTCACAGAGAGAAAATTTGGGGGGATTGTCACAGGAACAAACACAAGCAACAGCCACTAATATTTTTTTTTTCGCCCCGTGACAGCACTCTCTATGGATCGCATTGTCGTTCGTTCGGTCAGTTGCTCTGTTCACCACTTTTAGTCACGTGGGTGAAAGTGTGCAGCAGGGAGTTCGATTGCAGACTCTCAATCAGGAGACCCGTGTTTGATTCCCGGCAGGGACGCTTCCACAAAACGCAACGTTGCAGGGCTGTTAGACTCTTAGTCTTGTTTTCTCACTGTACCAAAAACAATTCAGTTCACTCCTAGCTTCAACTAAATGTGAACTCCCGCCAGTACAGACTACTTGACTTTCCATCTCTTTCCATCTTGTTTTTCACAAGGTTTGCATATTTTGTCTAGATTTGCTCGTGCACTATCAATTGGTTTGAACCCAAAAAAATCCCAAGCAGCTGCAGCTCATTTTTTCTTTTGAACTATCTTTACATCATATTTACAGGGGCATGTGTACAAAAATGTGTGTCTCTTCATAATATAAGCAGCTTAATTTCTCAAGCTGCACCACATACTTTCCTATATCAAATTGTTCTGCCCTCTCATGTGCCTCCTCCATTATACAAAGACACTACGGACACAACACTGCCTGCATTATTGCCCTTCAGCTAAGTTGTCCA
The DNA here is from genome assembly GCF_048128805.1 of Centroberyx gerrardi. Classification (NCBI taxonomy): domain Eukaryota; kingdom Metazoa; phylum Chordata; class Actinopteri; order Beryciformes; family Berycidae; genus Centroberyx; species Centroberyx gerrardi. The sequence continues at coordinate 26,633,410 of NC_135998.1, forward strand.
TCATTTTTTATCTGTCACACTAAATCCTTTCTCCTCTCACATAATGAAATGCACAGTCTCTCTTTGAATCAGTTGATGTTGATTTGCCTTTGCATTTTTTGAAGTTTCAGAATTTGGCATGGATGGGCCTACAGACCTAGAGGCCCGTGTGATTTTTAGTTAGTCAACTGCACCTGGTAATGTATGGTTTTGCAGAGCCATATGCAGCCTGAGAGCTGCACAGTTTAGGATTAGGGACTTATGTAATAGGTGAGAGGTTTTTGTAAACTTTTTGAGGCATTCAGCACAGATTTCAGTTTCAGAAAATTGGGTAGACCTTCCCTGCTAGACATTATGTCATTTTTCACTGCAAAAGAACCAAAGTGTTCTGAATCATGTCTCAAAGGGTGAATTGTCTCATGATTGGAGTGGACTGTATGTTATTATCGTAGCCCACCAATATCGTGTAGCACGATAATATCCTTATATTGCTCTTGCCTAAGCTTACATGTCCTGGTGGTCCACTCTCTTTGTGGTGTTCCCATGTTTTTTTATGTGGGTCTGAGCACTGAAATCCAATCCAACAGTAGATTTGTGTGTGTGCTACAAACAGAAGGACAATCCAGGCACTCCAAATATAGAAATATAATCACGAGGAAGAAAAAATTCTTAAAAAGCCTTTATTGTAGTGGCTAAATCATTAAAAAAGCCAACATGTTTCGACCTAGCTTTTTAAGAATTTTTTCTTCCTCGTGATTATATTTCTATATTTGGAGTGCCTGGATTGTCCTTCTGTTTGTAGCACCCTTTTTTTCCCCGTTTTCCAAGAGCACCCGATACATTTTTGATCCCAGCTTGACAATGTAGAGCAACCAGTCATTTTCTTTTTTCCAAGATTTGTGTGTGTGTTTGGGACTATACTCACAGGGCACTGCTGTCTGTTATTCATTTTGATGAGTGAGGTTGGCAAAGGCCCATAGGTTAATATGTGTAACAGTATAGTATTTTAGGAATTACTAAGTGCTTCTCTGTAGCATCATTGAATACCCCTCCAGCATGCATTAGCTCCAGATTTACAGCCCTCTCTTGAGGCCTGCTGTAGAGGAGGGTTCAGGGCCACATCTGATAAAGGCAGAGAGGTGTAATATCCATGTTAGTGTTGTCATGACACCATAATTTCGACTTTTGATACCAATATTAATATCACCAATATTAATTTATATAGGCTAAGTGAAATGGTTCCATATTTAGCTCCTGGCACCTGTCTTTTGCAACTGTATTGAAGTAGCATTGAAATTTCAGTTATCGTGACAATGCTTATCCTTGTTGTGCATATTTGCTTGTGAGCTTGTGTGTTGGTGCAAACATACCTCCACACCACCCGTGTGTTTGTGTGTGCTTGTATGTCTGTGTGCAACCACAACTACACAGGTTGCTGACCATGATCGCCGTGTTTAGATCTGTGATTAGCACATTGGCCTACTTGTCATCTCTCTCACCAAATCCACTGCCATTGGTGAGTGGTGCCAATTGGATCAGTAGTAGTTTGGGGCTGGATTGTTCTGAGTTTGTAAGGCAGTGGTACTGGATGTAATGAGTTGGGAGGTGTGCCTTTAAGTGCGAATGTGTTAAACTGGAAGCTTTATTTCGACACAAATGTTTCCTTTTCTTCACCATAATTGTTGCAATGTACCGTTTGTGGTGTTGAAAGAGAGCGAAAAAAGAGAGGCAGGTGGGATAAATAGACAGATTGAGGTCTGTGACGGATGACGTGAGGTTGTGTTGAAATAGCAAAGTGTCTTCAACCAGGAAATGGGTCTCTTCCACATAGCATGTAACATCCTGTACGTAGAGGGTCATTAAGGTTGGCAAAGGTCAAGGGCCACATGTCCCAGTGTGTGTGTGTGTGTGCGTGTGTGTGTGTGTGTTGCAGTGACAGACATTACCATCTCCTCCTTCCTGTCAGCCTTTTTTGATTTATCCTGCTCTTTCCTCTTCTTTCACTGTGATCACTCAATGAGTCAGTGTTTACTAATACTAGGGCCTTAGGGATCCCATTCTGGTGTCCACTATCTGCAGGAAGGTGTTCCTGCCACCAACCCCCAATAGTAAGTTTGAAGGAACAAGACACTGAAATCCTCTGAATGTACTCTGCACAGAGCACATACTATTTTGTTTAGATTTGCAGAAACAAGTGATGAAATGGTCTGTTGCAGCTTTGTAGGCTTTTGCAAATGTTTATGTTGGTTTCTATCCCTCCATATTTGAGTTGATGTAAATGTCAAGCTGTTTTAAGAGGGGCTCCACTCCACTCAGTTCTGGAGTTTGTGACTTCAGACACGTACACCAGCTCAAAAAGGGGTTGGAAGGGTGAGGAGGGGAGGGGTATCTTTTTTTGAAGCAGGATAGGAAGTTTATGTTGGGAGAGAATAGAGTGAAGCTGTTTAGCCTCATCATTTTGAATTTGGCATCCTCATTACGTGCTACAGTGGGGAAAAAGTATAGAAAAAGCTTGAAAACATCAGAGGTGAGTGTGACCAATGTCCTTTGCACAACACATCCCCAAGTACCATCCAGCTGGAAGCTACAAATTCAGTTGACAAAATTTCTAACTTTGAGCAGATAAAATAGAACAAATTTGTCTGGTATGTATGGTCATGATAAATTGTATACTATCCCTAAACTGTTGCAAGGAGCTATTCATGTGTTTTTATGGATAAATAATTTAATAAAATTGTGTGGTACCCCTCCCCATCCAATTCTCTCCCCCTAACATGTACTCTCATCAAGCCATGCAGTGGAAAACTACGCAAATGGAACAAGGCGCACAAATATGCGTCATTAGTTTGCCACTGATGAGATGGATGTGGGATATAACCATATAAAGAGTTATTTACTGCTCTGACCAGTTGAGCTGCTGCTGGACCCCACAAAACAGATAGGAGGTGATGGACAGATATCAGAAATAGGTATTGGCAGGTAATGCTTGTCACAATAAGTAGGGCCTACAACTGCTCATACTTTTTCTAATTGACACCTTTTTATCACATGGTCATTGGAAAGGTCATAACTGCTACAACAGCAGCAATCCACGCAATCCCTTGAATTGACAAGACAACCGTACAAGAGTTTGTCTTGGTGACATTGATGCAGAGATAGTCTTGGTTTCGAAGTGCATACTGACCGTCCTGTCAGCTAAGAACAAGAAGATGAAGCTACAGTCGGCACGGGATCACCAAAACTGGATAATTGAAGAGTGGAAAACTGTTGCCTGGTCCGACGATTCTCAGTTTCTGTTGCAACATGCTGATAGCACGGTCAGAATTTGGCATAAACGGCATGAATCGATCCAGCCTGATGTCAACAGTACTGGCAGTTGGTGGGGTAGTGGTTTGGGGAACGTTTTCTTGACACACATTAGGCCCCTTAGTACCAAGTGAGCATTGCTTTAATGCCATACCGTACCCAAACATTGTTGCTGACCAGGTGCATCCCTTCATGGCCACAGCCTACCCTTGCTCAAATGGATACGTCCAGCAGGATAATGCAGCTTTGTCTCAAGATGGTTCTGGGAACATGACAATGACTTTAGTGTTCTCCAATATCCAGATTGTAACCCAATAGAGCACCTTTGCAAATAGAATGGAATGGGATGTTCGCAGCATGAATGTGCCACCAAAAAATCTGCAGGAACTGCATGATGCTATCGAGTCAGCATGGACCAAGATCACTATGGAATTTTTCCAGCGCCTTGTTGATCCATGCCTCAGAGATTTTAGGCTATTTTGGAGGCAAAAGAGGTCCATCTAGGTATACCTAATTAAGTTGATCCCGAGTGTTTATCAAGGCAGCAAGGTGACGTAGGGAGACCGTCCATGAGCCGGAGGACTGGGGTTCAGGCCCCTGTGTGGGCAAGCTCAAGTGTCAATTTAGCAAGACACTGAATCCCTACCAGCCCCAGTGGTGCTGTTCGGTCGCTGACCCTGGACTCTTATCTCCCTGTGGAGAGGGGTTGAGTGAAAATTTCCCTACAGGGATCGATAAAGCATAACTTTATGACATTACACATTATAATTATTGGTGTTTTCCACTCTAAATACTTTAAAGATATCTATATGCTGGGTATATAAGATATCCAACCTGTGGGGTTACATTTTTATGCTTTATCTATTTCTCTTGTAATTACAACAAATAGTTATTATTATGTACAATCAATAATTTGTCCGCGTTGTGCCTTGTAAAGTCAGTCAGTCAGTCATAGCCTATTTGGTGGGATCATTTCTCAAAGGGACTGGAGTAAGTACAAAAGCCTTGGTACAACATCATTTTAATTGCTTCTGTTTCTCAAAAATAGGCTCCATCTTACAGTAGTTGATTTTCTGTATGTACATTTAGAGTTTGTTACATCAGCTGGCAAGAGTCTATCTTCTGTGAGACTGGTGGCTCAGTGGGCAAAGCTCATATTATGAGCTTGGTGAATAAAGAAAGCTTTGAGGCAGTCTTAGTGACAGGTGTGTAGGACAAGTTTTTGTGATAGTTCACAAAAATAGAGAAAACACCTGCACACTGTCTACATTTGCACATAAAAAATATATATACTTTTTTTGGCATTGAGGCATTGATGCCTGATTATGGTCCTTGACCGCAACGTTGCCTCCTACTGAATTCATTATGTTTTGATGTGCAAGTGCAGACATTGCAGGTGTTTTCTCTATTTTTGTGTCATATCATGATCTAAGTTTTGCTTATATTGGGCTCTTGGATCTGTTTTGCCTATCATCACCTACCTTTCTCACATTTTTTGATTCTCTCCTTGCTGTTCACTGTAAAGCAGCAGAAATTTCATGAAAATGTTTCAAAAAGAAATTCACCAGCCCTCCCCTTCCACTTTGTCCCACATTTACTCATCTCCCCAGCTGTTCATTCATCAACTCACACACACAGACACAGACATACACACATAGACAAACACAAACTCACTGCTCCATACATTCCAGTTCTCTCGTGTGCTTGCCTTTCACATAGGGCCCAGGCAGAGGTCATGGTCAGCATGTCATGCCATCCTGTCAAGTGTGAGGCTTCTGAGCTGTCCTTCTCATGATTGATTCTTGTTTATTTTAGCCCTGTATCCCAATAACCTTCCCAACCCAGTACAGGCTTAGTGAAGAACCCAACTTTCATTCCTAGCCCCTGCTTACCAGTATACCCATGACCCCATTGTCCAGTGATGCTCCACAATAACCCATTTGCTCCCATTCCTAGCAACCAAGTCACACCCAAATAGTTCCCATCCACCCACCAAACACAAGTTGTATGGAGGAACACTCCAATAATATCTCTGTAATTTCACATTGTTTCGGTTTGGTTGTAGGGCCCTATGAAATCACTTTAAATTCTCAAATTTAGTTTGTTTTTTCATTTTCCTTTTTTATGCTATTTTTTAGATATTTATTTTTACCCACTTTTGAAAAATCAACAGGACAAAAGGTGAGACTTTTGTTTTTGACGTGGACTGAATTAGTGTGCTGATTGCAGGTTCAAGTCCAGTCAGTGTTTACAGCTTTCAGCCTAGTCTTGTGTATTATGCCTATTGAGCATCTGGTCTTGGCCTCAGTGCTGTCCAGGTGTCGGGCAACACAGCCAACTCGCACTCCTCCAATGAAACCTGTTTAAAGACACCATAGTGGGCCATTTATTACTCTGCCAACTCACTGAAGTAACACAATCTTCAGTAACGTTGTGGGCTCAGGCTGTCACTCTGGACACTTACACTCATAGGGTGGTACTAGATTGCCAGCTGGCAATGGTTCATGATCATATTTGCCTGTTGTCTTAAAGTCCCACTTCTAAAGTGTGTCTGTCTGAATTCAACAACATTTTCAAATAGTGTTGCATCTTACATAGATAGCATTAAGTTGGCAGACAGGAAAAATCAATACAGTATAATTATAATACTTGCCTCACAATATTGCATTGATTCGCTGACACAAAGTATCAATAACTTTATTTACATTTCAAGGCTATTAATGTCAGACTGTGTGATGATTTATAAAATTATGTTAAAGACAGCGGGGAAAATACCAGAGAGAAAGTGCTTGAAAATCTGCAAGGTCTTGAATTTCATAGTAATTGATTCAGGACTCTTTTTATTCAAAACTAGCAGTTGCTCATAATTACTCAAAACTATGGTTTAGATCACCTTGTAGGATATTATTTCAGCTTGTTTATTGTGGCCAAATGAAAGGAAAACAGTATAGCACATAGGAGTATTGAACTGCAATACTTAGCGCAGGGCTGGGTAACCAAGTGCTATCAAGAGCCGTGTGTGTGTGCAGGATTTCATTCCAACCAAAAACTATAGCAGCTGATTTAAATCATTCATTCCTCCTGTTTGATTGAATGTGCTAATCCGTAAAATGGGTTGCTGTAGTGTTTTGTTTAAAATGACTCTTGGCCCTCCATGGTGCATGGTTGCCCATTTCTGGCTTAGTGTATTGCAAAACATAAAGGATCCCAATTGTGTTGTGGCCAGCAATATGTAGTGGCCTCTTCTCTGATATGGTCTCCCTTTGGCTTACAGTTACATTGGTGTCTCTGGCATTCCACTTATTCAGTCTTTCCCAATTCTCAGTCCTTCTCTAGCTGTGTCCTAAAATACCCTTGAACAAGCTAGACTGATACAGCCTCACACACAGTATATACTGGCCCATTCTTCCACTGTGATTAGACCTCGGGAGTGATTTAGCATCGGGGTCCTGAGCTTTCACTGCAGAGTTGTCCTTCAGAAGGTCTGATGCAGCTGGTAAGTGCTGCTTACCCCCTCCCCTCACACACACACACACTCACTCACACACACACACACACACACACACAGAGAGAGCCTGGATGCTGGCCGTACCAGCACAGCAGTTTTCCAGTGCTGACAGTCCACAGGAGGGCTATTAAGAATATGCTCCATCCTGCAAGTTGCCTTAAAAGGCCAGTTATCTGCCACTTCTCCTCCTTTGGGACAGTCGCTGAAAACGGAGGCTATAGTGTGTCTGGTACACTCTTCTTTGTCTTCTATCCCTGTGAGATTTGTAGATGGGCCTATAAGGAATATATTCAGTTCATATCCACACTATAGTGTCTGTGGTGGATTGCCATGTTTCCACTTGTCAAAGCCAACTTTGGAAAAGATTGTCTCCTACCATGTAACCCACAGAGCAGTCTGATTTTTTCACTGTCATTTTAATAATCATTTACATGGACGACTGCCTCTCTCGTCATCCTGCTTTGGAAAGAGATTTGCTTTTTCGCTTGCAATGAAATGAGCATGACAGCAACCTAAGGCAGTTGTTGGAGAAAGGTTATGGTAGCATTAACACAGATATGTTGATGTAAAGACATTCTGTGAATTATCTGGGGTCAAGAGAGAATGTAATACTTAAAGAATCCCTAGAAAGAAATTCTCTTTTCACTTTCCTCCTCCAAGTAGGTCAGGGGCCAGGCTCAGCTTCAGACCAGCACCCCTGGAGCTGGTAGTGAGTTAGTGTCCTGCTCATGGACACTTCAGCAGAGCAGATGATTGCTGACACAAGGGTTTGAACCCAGTTCCTCCGGTTGAAAGATGGTCTCTAGCCACTAGGCCAACTAGTACCAATTCAGTTTAAAATCAAACAGATGTTGCCACATGAAGACACACACTGTAAACAAATAATAAAGCTTGTGATAGTTTGCTGGTCGAGATACCTGTATGTATACCAGCTTTTGGCTTCAGATCATCCTCAAATCTGTCTCTCTACTTCTCTGTAACTTGTTTTAAGTTTGTGAATCTCCATTGACCCAATCAAAAACCTTTTAAATTCAATGCAGTTTTTTAATTCTTGCTCTTTGAATGTTACATTTGTTGTAATTAATGTTTGTCTTAAGCTGTTCTATTTTCTCTGCATACTGACCTTTTTCCTGTATCCTTTGCATATTTTTTTTAGCCTCATGAGTTTGATGAGTGCCGGATGGACATCAGTGTGAACGACAGCGTGTGGTACCTCAGAGCCCAGGACCCAGAGCACAGACACCAGTGGATTGACTCCATTGAGCTGCACAGGGTGAGTCAGGCACACACAACACATCAGGCAATGCCATGACTTTACCAAAAGCAAACCACATCCTTGTCAAACTTTCAACAAAATGAATGCCATGCATCACATGCTAGCATACCTTAAGAAGCTTATATGCTTCTAACAGTGGATCAAAATAATTTTAGAGTTGTCTTTTTTGAGTTGTCATCTATGCATTTGTGAGTGTGTGAGTGTGTGTGCTTATTGTATGTACTGTATGTGTGTGTTTCTATCAGAGTATCAGAGAAGGAAGGAGAGAGAAGGGAGGAGTCCAGGGAACAGCACTCGTCCCTCCACCGCTGGTGCGTTTGCTGGCAAGTCTCTAGGACTCACACCGAATCCTGAGTGCTCCCCTTGCCCTTAGCGCAGCACATCTACATCTAGCTATAGTAGCAAGTGTGTGCGTGTTTGTGTACAGCTGTGCATTTGTATGTATCCAATTTGTGAAAGAGCATATGTACACATAACGTGTTTGTGCACAAACATGTATATTGTATGCATGGTTTACACCTAGAGGGTGCACCATTTTGTCCATGCCTCATGTAGTGCAGTGTAGTGGTGCCTTTTGTTTTCACTAGGTGTGAAGGACAGAGGAAGCAGGGAGGGGTCCCTAGTGTAGACCACTAAGAAGAGGACAATGGAGGCAGGGAAGAACTGCCAAATGTTTATGATCACATACACACACACACACACCCACCAAGTATCACACACATGCAAATGTAGTACACTAATACAGTCTAGAGGGATCTGCATTACCGGTCCTGCTCAAAAAGTTTTTTCCATAACTGACATGTGACAATCCAGTGTTCAGAGCATTATCCAAGACAGAGAGCATGGAGAGAAAATGAGATGACAGCTGTAAAGTACTGTGGGTAATGAGGAAGGATAAAAATGTGGGAGAAAAAGTAGACTTGTGGGTAACAGCAATGTGTGTTCTAGTCTGTTTTGCAGGTGTAATTGCACAATATTGACATATTAAAGGAAAATGTTTTTGTATACTGATTTGCTTGAAAACCTACACTTATGCGTTGTTCTAAGATAGACATGATCCAGTGTAGCCATAGCTGTGGATGTGTCTGACATGGATGAGGAGAAAGCAGCCACCACACCCTTGGTCTCCCTGCCAAAACACGTGTTGCTCATTTGTGGTCCTCATTTTGGGGAATCCCCCCTCCTGTCATCCACCCCTCCTCCTCCTCTTCCCTCCTCGCTCACTCCTCCCAACACAAGGGAGCCACCATGAGTCAGCCAGGGCAGGAGGGAGTGAGTCACACACACACACACACACACACAATGTCCCCCTCCCATCCAGTCCCACCACAGTGAGTCACCGCTGAAAATTCTTCCCCCCTGCTAGAAGGCCCTGCTTCCCTTTCTAACCTACATTACTCACAGCACTCTGCAACCCAGTGTCAACTCTCTCCAGGGAGACGCAAAACACCACAGCCAACACTTTAGTGTTTGAGAAAATGAAACATCTAAAAATGAAAAAAAAAAAAAATAACAGGCCTATATCAGTAATCAAAAAGCCTATATGTCAAAAGAAGTACTTGCCTGGCGTTGATGACAGTGCATCATAAAGCTCTGTGCTCTTTGCTTATTTCTCTCTTATCTTTTATTGTAGGCTTTGCTTGTTATTGGATGTCAGATTTTTCAGGTGCATTGACAGTGTGACATAGAGAAGTGGTAATGTAAGGTAATCTTTTATGGCGTTTTGGTAATCAGTATTCTTCCCTTTTATTACTAAACAATAGCTTTGTGCATTTTTGGAGAAGCCTGTTTCTGTCCAGGACAGCTTTTTATCAGCACCAGTTTGAGGCTTTATCTCTGCTATTGTCCAGAGTCAGTAGTGTGTATATACCGGAGCTTTAATCACTAGGCACATGCACACACTTGAGCGCATATACACTCACACAATATTTGCCCTGCAGCTTGCAGCTTGAGAACGTGCTGTGTGTGTATTTGTATGCGCACAGACATTATATGTTGAGATTGTTGACAGAACAGCCAGCAGCTGTTAAATGTTGCTTTCACTCCTTTTTTATTTTTTATTGACTGATTTTATCAAGTAGCTGGGACAGAACCTGTGTTTGCTTGGATTTTTTTTCTTTCATCAAACACAGAAAGCAGGCCTTCATTCAAGATTGTTGGATAGTGCTATCTGTATTGATGAAGCATTGTCAGTGGGGTAGCAGATTGGTTGAAGGGCAGCCAACAGTGATTGAAATCCATGTGAGCGCAGGCAAAGAGTTACTTCTGTTCGTTGGCCGACAGTTACCCCTGGCTCTGGCTAATAGCAGCCACGTGAATTCACTGCCCCCAAGTGGTTCAAAATGGAAGCATGTCATAAAAGGGACACTCATCTTTCTCCTATGTGTCTTTTTCAACCTTTCCTCTCTGCTATCTCCCACCATCTATTTTGAGGGCCAGGCTGTTATGTAAGAGATGACAAGGGGACTCCTCAGCTTCACAGGAAGTCAGTTGATGTTCCATTCTGCGTTGCCATGGTCACTGAACCTGTGTCATGTTGTGCTGCTGTGCTGGCTCTTGATGTCACATTGCATCCTGTCAGAAAGTTTCATTACAGCATAAAAGATGATAATATGAGGGCTTTCTTGAAAGTCATTTTTGCATTTTCTATTTGGTACTCGGCCTTATATAAACACAATAATAGGACATAGCACAAAAATAGTTTTCAAAATGCAAATAAACCTTTTATGTAAAAACAAATTGGGTTTGTTTTGTGTAAAACGCCAAGATATCTATGGTTACGTTTTGTAATTCATAGTTTCCAAGTACTTATGTAATATTGCAAGAGATGAGGATGGATTTCTCATTAAAATTTGATGTGATGTTTAAACCAAGACCAGAGTACATGGAAAATGGGTTTGATTACAAGTGACACAGTGCTATCAGTTACATGAAAGTAGCGTGTTGGGAACACGTCTGATACATACTAGCATGATGGGGAGTGATGGTTGGACAGCTCAACAAGGCTGAGAGATAATAAGAAGGAAGATGGACATGTAGACCTGTAGTTACCTAGAGAGCACTCTCAGTGACAGGTCAGTAGTAGTGGAGCTTTTGCTTGGTGTCAATGGATCTCTCCAGTACTTCAGTGGTGAGTTATGGCTGGTTGATTGAATTGTAGTGTAGCTCTTTGTCTCACAGCTGATTGAGCTGATCCTTACAGTTTGTTTTTGTTTTTTTTCAAAGATTTCAATGTTTTGATCTTTTATTGAATTTAATCAGTACTGTGTATTTTGTTATGTTAGGCTACTTAATGACAACATCACTAACTTCTCTCCTCTTCATCGTGTCTGTCCTCCCCACCTGTTTCTTTCTCTTTAGGCCGACTCTGGGTATGGCTCAGAGTCCAGTCTGCGGAGACATGGCTCCATGCTGTCTCTCACCTCAGCCACCAGCGGCTACTCTGCCACCTCCACATCCTCCTTCAAGGTACGTTTTCTGGTTACTGCTGACTCCGGCACGTGAGGGGTGTTCAGATATTTGTAGACGTGCACACAAGCTGCAAAGTTTGTCATCAGTTCTGGGCAGGAGTGGCAAAGAAAGTTTTAGAAAAGGTCTATGGAAATGTAAACATAACATTATCAATATTGACACAATCCAGGCCTAACAACACTGCTTCCTTGTTCCTTCAGAAGGGCCACAGCCTGAGAGAGAAGCTGGCAGAGATGGAGACCTTCAGAGATATATTGTGCAGGCAGGTGGACACACTTCAGAAATACTTTGACGGCTGTGCAGACGCTGAGTCCAAGGATGAGCTGCAGAGAGACAAAAGTAAGAACCACAGACGCCATTCTCTTAATTAATTATTTGTTACTTAGGGATGTGATTATTTTAAGGCGTGGGTTTTGGACAACAACTTGCGATCATCTCCAATGGGAAAAAAGGATGTGTAAAGAAATTGGTGATACTATTAAAATTAAGCATTTATTTTTTCTCTAATATTGATGTTTTGTTCAGTGTGTCATTTTTCTTTTAGATAACATAATGGAAGCTATGTTGTCTCAAAAATCTACTGGGATGAAGAACATTTGTCAAAGGATTACAGAAATAAGGCTAAACATGCAGGTTGCTGCTGTAGTTTCTTCCATGGTAGGAGTTAAAACGTTAAAAAGTTTGAGCTTGTATGGAGTATGAAAATATTTGGTGTTTAGGAGAAACATATACTGAATCTTTCATGGAATGTGCTCGTCTGCCCCGTTACTGAGAAAGCAGTTATTCTGACCGCTCTTTCTCACCCCTCCCACACCACCCTCCCTTCTTCTCTTTCTTGGCTGCCAGAACATTTGCTCATGGCAGCTTGCACTTTGTCACAGCACCGGGTGCCTGTGGTCGACCAGAGCGAATGAAGCCCTGCTTTTGTTCCCCTCACCTCCCTCTCCCTCGCTCTATCACTCCCTCGCTCGCTCTCTCTCTCACCCTCTCTTCATCCTGAAGATGAAACCAGACCATTGTCATGTTGTCCAGTACAGCAGAGTTCTGTCGGTCTGCTAGCGTGCTGCGCTGTAGCTGTGAATGGGCCACTAGGCACTACCCTACTCTGGACCCCTGGATGACTGTCAGTAGGGCCCTGCAAGAAAAGGCTTGTGTTGATCGACTATCTCTTTTTTTTCTCTTTCCGTCACACTCTCTCTATCTCTATCTCTCTTTCTCAGTTGTGGAGGATGATGAGGATGACTTCCCCAACACTCGGACGGACGGAGAGTTTCTGCACAACAACAACGGCAGCAAAGAGAAACGTGAGTAATGCAGAATTCAAGGTGTGGTGTCTTTCATAGTTAATTATCTGTAGTTTGAATTATGGGGGGATTTTTTAAATGTGCCAGTTTAGCTGGGCTGATTGCTGACTAGAAGGTAATGGTGAACCTTAGTTTAGGACTTGACCAGGCATTAATCTGTTTTCCCACAGACATCTTTTTACAACACATAGCTTTTCCTTTCTTCACTATACATTCATCCTTCTTTACAGTGTTCCAGTCCCTGAGTCCCAAGGGAATCAATGGCATAGACTTCAAAGGCGAGGCCATCACATTCAAGGCTACCACAGCTGGGATCCTGGCCACTCTGTCCCACTGTATCGACCTCATGGTGAAGAGAGAGGACAGCTGGCAAAAGAGACTGGATAAGGTATGTAGCACAGGGCTACATCCCCACAGTACCCCATTGGCCATGTTCTGTCTACCTGTTGGAATATTTTTCTACATTGTAATGGGAATATACTAAGGAAAATAATTGTATATTACATTTACTTTCATTTGTCAAAATAAACAAGTTGTGATTGGGGTTTTTTTCTCTCTAAAAAGTGGGCATTTCACTCATTTTAGCATTTTATGTGTTTATATAGACAGTGGGAAAGTAGCAATGGAGACAGAGTTGGGGAGATACAGGAGAGGAAGCTCTGGTGGGATTCAATGCTATGCCAGTGGGGGCACACATGTCATTTCAAAGGCTGGGGATTTACCACTCAACTAGCTCTGCACAGTTGTGGTTATTTAATAATTCTGGATGTTTGTGTGTGTAGGAGATGGAGAAGAGGCGACGGATAGAGGAGAGTTATAAATCAACCCTCAATGAGCTGAAGAAAAAGTCTCACTTTGGTGGTCCAGATTACGAGGTGAAGACACTGTCAAATTCAGGCACTCATCCGTAATACAACATTGCTTTTAAGTTCTGCAAGAAATCTTGAAGTAATGGATCTCATGTTCCCTGCCCACTTTCTTGGTAGGAGGGTCCAAACAGCCTCATCAATGAGGATGAATTTTTTGATGCAGTTGAAGCTGCTCTTGACAGGCAAGACAAAATAGAAGAACAGGTAAGCAAAAGATCAGATATAATATTTATGAAATAATAACACTATTGATAAAGTGATGTTAGACATGAGCATTAAGACACTCAGAAGACATGTTTAGATATGATGAAATTAAATAGTTGTCTCAGGGTTGTAACTGTACGTGTGTGTGTGTGTGTGTGTGTGTTTGTGTGTGTCTTTCAGTGTCAGACTGAGAAGACAAGAATACAGAGATCCAGCCCAGTTCCCTCTGGAGACATCTATTCAACCGCTGGCACACACAGATTCTCTGATAAGGTTGTCCAGCCCCTTCAGTCCCTAAAACCATACACAAGCTACTGTCATCATTCCACCTGCTCCTTCATCTTTCCTCATTCCTTTCTTTTTTTTCTCATCCCACACCTCCTTCATCATTACATCTTGCTTCCTTTTGTTTATTTGGTTTTGTATCTGAACTTTTCTCTTCCTGTCTTCTGTCCATCTCATATATTCTCATCTTCCCTGTAGCCCCATAGTCAGTCCTCCCCTGCTCTGATAGTCAGTGCCCCTCATGATGTCCACAGATTCAGCTCCGAGGTAACTCACTGCCAAGGCTTAGCCCGCCACCGTACCCCTTCCTCTGTCTTCTACCTGTCTAGGCTTTCCCATGTCTGTCGAATTCCCAATAACTGCATCAGCCTACTCAGGAATACCTGGGAAGACCCTTGAACTTACTGCAACAGCACATTGCACCACCTAATATCCAAGCATGAGCTCCCATTTTATATCTGTGTTTAAAATGATAATTGCATGTGATAGTGATAGTGTGCTGCCAGGTTTGCTGTGTCCCATACTATAGGTTTGCTTGGTATGTCAAAGTTTTGCAGAAATGATAAAACATGTAGCATGTGAAGCGCTATTTCTGCTGTAGTCAATGTCTCCGTCCAGTTCTCTGCACACATTGACTCCACCATGCCATGCTGATATTCGAGTTGTCATCGCATCACTGACCTCACCTCCTCTTCCTGTCCCTGGCCTTATGCGATAGGTGGAGGAGATGGTGCAGAGTCACATGACCTACTCCCTGCAGGATGTGGGTGGAGATGCCAACTGGCAGCTGGTGGTGGAAGAGGGAGAAATGAAGGTGGGCGAAAGAGGATTCAGATTATCACCCTATTGTCTATTGTTCAGTTCTTAATCACAAAGCAGAGCACATTTACACATCATAATTTCACTTACGCATAATGTGGAACATTATGTAAGCAAGTCTCACTTGAATTTCAAGTGTTCTTAAAAAATATTAATCTCACACGCATAACTAGACAGCAGTATTCTCCAGTGCCCCAATCAAAACATACTGTACCAATGTAGAAGTACACTTACACGCTAATATTTTGAACAAGTATTAAGAAATGATTTCACTTTAATTTGGTATGTGTGTCCAGGTGTACAGGAGAGAGGTGGAAGAGAACGGGATTGTACTGGACCCGCTGAAGGCCACCCATTCAGTGAAGGGGGTGACGGGTCACGAGGTCTGCCACTACTTCTGGGACACTGACTACCGCAACGACTGGGAGAGTGAGTCTCTTTTCAGTACAAACCAATGCAAGTTTAAGACAGCCGGCCTGTCTGCATAACGTGACACAAGATATCCCTTTATTGTAATACACTTGTGTTCTCTACCTCTTTTAGCCACTATCGAAAACTTCAATGTTGTGGAGGCATTGTCAGACAACGCAGTGATTGTCTATCAAACGCACAAGGTAAGAGCTACAAGATCGTTAGATACATGCACTGAGACACTGTCATCCAGGAAAAGCTGGATGTTACATGGTCATGGGTCTGTTTCTTTTAATCAAATTAATAGACCTTCTGCCTAGTGTTCTGTTCTGAATCGGCATAAATTCTACATGACATAAACCACATCTGCGTGTTGCAGCGGGTATGGCCCGCGTCTCAGAGGGATGTGCTGTACCTGTCTGCTATGAGAAAGATCCTGGCCAACAACGAGAACGACCCAGACACCTGGCTGGTCTGCAACTTCTCTGTCGATCATGACAACGCACAGGTGAGACGATAATGCCACCAAACGACACAAAGTTCATGCTCTGTTACTCAAGGCCATTCTCTTCCATTTTGGGGTCTCAAATACCGATTAGACGGTGAATTCATCAAGGCTACAGCTGTTACAGCAGAATATTTGTGATGCTGCTACTCTCTGTCCTCTCTGTCCTGTCACATCCCACAGCCGACCAACAGGTGTGTCCGTGCCAAAATCAACATTGGCATGATCTGTCAGACCCTGGTCAGCCCACCAGAGGGAGACAAAGAGATCAGCAGAGACAACATCCTGTGTAAAATCACCTATGTTGCCAATGGTACGTGTCCATCTGTGATTTTGTCTTTAATTGATGGTCATACTGCAACTGGAATAAATTGACATTATGTGACCTTGCCATTACAACCTAAACTGTGATCGGTGCCCTCTGACAAATGTTGATGAACTCACAACTACTCCTTACTCAGTTAAGGTAGTATCCTGTGTAACGTGGTTTCCTCTCTCCTCTCTCCATTCACAGTGAATCCAGGCGGCTGGGCTCCTGCCTCAGTGCTCAGGGCCGTGGCTAAGAGGGAGTACCCCAAGTTCCTCAAGCGCTTCACCTCCTACGTCCAGGAAAAAACCGCTGGCAAACCTATTCTCTTCTGAGGCACACAGGTAAAACAAGACAGTTTAGGAATCTGGGTTTATGTATTCATCAACTTGTGTTGAGATACTTTTAGTCTTTATTTAGCAGATATCTTGCAGCTCGATGATACGAAGCCTCTCAATCTTTCCAGGCAGGAGAGCAGAGCCCCCCGTGAAGCTTTGAGGACCCGTTACCTGCTGTCCTGTACATACCGACAACAGACCGATGACAGCTACTCTGCTGCCATGACCATCCAGGTTCCTCATAGTGGATCATTTCTGTGGCTCCTAACTACAGTAGTTACCACACCTCAGCCTTCAAGTTAGTTCCAACAGGAGAGGAAAGTCATCATGGCGCCCTCTGGTGGTTGCATTCAAACATCAGTGAGAGAAGCCTTGACCTCCATGGGGATTTTTCATAGAAAATAATATTCTTGATTAGATTGAAACAGGACAGTCACACCATTTTACCTTTTACCAAATTTTAGCTAATTACCTTTTATTGTGGATTATAATTGATAACATTATGTATTATTGTTAGTATTGTAATTCAGAGACAAAGACTACAGTTCCTGAGAAACTATTTGTCAGTGGGGCAGGAGTTTTCATTTGTTTTCAGGAACAAAATGCACCCAGCAGGGGGCCGGCTGGTGCTTTCCCTCCCCAGGCAAATTCCTGCACAGGCTCCTCATGCCACATTTCATGCTATCTTCCATGCTAATATAAAAGACTGACTTGCAAGAGTAGCCAAATGTCAGTAGGTTCAGTTGTTTCTCTTTTCTGACAAAGATATATTAATATATAAATGTATGTATGTGCTATAAGAAGTTTGTAAAAAAAAAAACAATCTCTGCTAAAAGACTAACTCTATTTTAGTCTTGCTTTTTGCAGTCGTCCTTTTTTAAGAAATGGACTTTGTTCCTATTTTGTGTTGATTTTTTCTTTTTGTAATAATCACTACTCTCATAGCTTTCTTTTATGCTGCTAATCTTTGCTAGTTAAACATCATGATTGAGTCGTTTTTGAGATAAAAAAAATAATTTTGTTTGTAGAAAGAGTCCAGAGGGCAGTCATGACCCCGTGACCCCTATGACATGCGACTTGACCTTTTTTGACTCGGTCTCTCTGGTGAAAACACCACCTGTTGGTACTGATGGAGGGACGAGTCGAGAGGAGTTTCTCAGATATTTAATGTACAAAAGATGTTTCATGTACATCATTCACTCGGCTTATGTTTGTGTCATTGTTGATATGTTGTAGTAGCATAATGAAATGTTTTAAAAGTCTAATGAATTGTATATATAGTGTCACCAACAATTTCGCTGAAGGACCGCAAATCCTTTTTGTGACCGAATCAACCCCATATGCCTTAGCGGAATAGGAAAAGTAAATACTGCTTTAGGATTGGATAAAGGGTGCTGTTAGTACACCCATGAAATCACTAGCAAAGTGCCTAATGGCCATGAACCCCATATTGTCTTACTTCCTTTAGGAGTCAGCTTACCTTTTCTCCTACAGTATCTTTAGTGGATAAATGAACATAATCAGGTGACACTTTTTCTAGGTATTTGGTTTCCCAGCAGGTGTCGGCTGGGTACTCAAACGATAATGACACAGATATTTTTACAAAACAAGGTTCTATTATTATGAAGATGTCAGATTCATTTCACTATGATTTCCTCAGCATTGTGGCAGTGTCAACATTGCCACAATAGTCAGCTCACTGAGGTGGCTTAATGTGTCATTCAACCTTTCTGTCCATGGTTTTGGGATTTGTTGCTGTACTTGCAGATATGATGTACTGTGTACTGACAATTGCGTTCACTCCAACTATTCTGTTACCTTTTAATATAGTCAATCATCGTTGTATCATGTTTTCTTCTGCACAGTGCACACAGATGTTTGATCATATATTTGCAGAGGTGGAAAGTACCTAGTTTAGTATCTACTCTGTTTAAATACTTGAGTAGGTTTTTATAGTAAATTGTTTTGAGTATTCTCCTTTTACAAAGTTAAAATTTTATCTAAAGCTATATTAATAGTGAGTACAATAAGATGAAACCGTTACTTGGACTTGAACCTGTATAGGTTTTTTTGACATGGGCTAATAAACAATCACCAAACCTTGGTCTGACAGTGACCCATAAAATTATTTGCAAGCATCATGCCAAAAACAGGTAATATATATTTTTTTTTTCTACTGCTTTACATTAATTTTCCAGACAAAACTCTTACTCAGACTTCAGTCAGTACTGCTACCTGAGTCAAATATTTTAGTACTATTTCCACATCTATACGTGGACAGCACAAAAATAATCGAACATGTTTTTCTATCATTGGCCATATCAGTGAATCTGCTTCATAGCTATTTTATCAGTGCACTCACATGCAGATTCCCAGAAGACTATAGCTGAATGATGATTGTGTTTGGGTGAGACAGTAAAGTTCAGCCAGATGATACTAAGCCTTCCAGCTAAGTGGAAAGAGGCCAGACTGTAAAGCTGTTTCACCTGAAGCAAACGTCTCTACTACATGTTTAGTTATGAGCAAGTTGCGTTTAAACCGAATGTAGTGTTATTAGAGAGAAATTCTGTAAATAAGATGTTCACACTAATGCTGTTTGGATCGACTTAAAAATGTACTGTGACAATGTGGCGCTTCTTTTGCCCCGTTTAGAAAGAGAAATAAATAAGTTTATCCTCCAGGTTTCTGTTTGGACTCGTGTTTTCTTTGTCACAGTTACAAGCAGGCAAATGAGAATGGGAACATAATGTAATTTATTTTTTTAAATAAAACATAAAATCCTTGGACATGAACAGATTACAGTTGGGTATCCTAATATGCTAAGGCTTGACTTCTCCACAATATATAAGGCCACTTCATTGCTTTATGACAAATGGCATACATGAGAACCTCCTTGTAGTCGATGAAGCCTAAAACCCATCCTGTATGGGTATTACTTTCAGCATGTCAGTAATTCATCAGTTCAACAGATATGAGCATGTAGGAAAGAAGTTTATTAAGCTAATTCATATGGCTTTGATTTTGCATTTTCCTCTCATCACACAAAACACTCAAAGAAGCAACCTTCCCTTCACACATTGCAATTTTCTGTCTCTGTGGGTTGGTGAAATCCCTTTGAAAAACAGACTGAGAACAAAACCACATTGCGATAAACTCAGTGCAGTTCTGACGACAGGTGCCCTTTTCTAAAACCAAGAAGAAACATCCTTCACTGACAGCCACAATCAAACTACAGCATACTGCACATACTTGGCATACAGTAGCACCTCAGTTTGGAAATTCCTGTTGGTAGTGATATCCTACAGTGCATTAGGCTGCAACACTGATATATTACGATCAAATACATTCAGAAAGAAAATTGGCATTTTAAACTCAATTTGAACAAATGTCACTTTATTACAGTAACTCTGTTGCCTCTCAAGCAAGATTTTGGCAAGTGCAAAGACTACTTTCTCAGAAAGAACAAATAGATGTAACAGTCTGACGATTTCTCTACGTGCATTTACATGGAATAAACCATGTATACATTTATAAATTTGCATGTAAGCTGTGTCTTTCCATGGTGCGATATAAAAGGCTCTTTGCCATCGTCCTTAAATGACTCTTAAAAAGGCCGAAGATTACTTATTCAAGACTTTGCACAGCATGGTAGATTTTACCAATCCAAACCCTATCCATTATTCAGAGTTGTCTGAAAGATCAGTGCGAACAACAGTGAAGGCTATCTCAAAATATTATCATTATATACTCTTGTCACATTACCGCAATGTCCAAATGCAGACAAATGGCACAAATAAGTAATCCAAAAAAACATTGGAACTGCAGCATAAAAAGTCAAACCAAAAGGTTTATCTTTTTTACAATCAGTTGGGCGACACAGCCGAAGCAAGCACACATTGGCTGTAGTCTTTAGTGTGTGTCGGGTCCAGTTATCAGCAGCCTGTGACCCCTTGATGTCCGTGACCCAAAGCGCTCCGCTCACAGCCATTTCATGAAGAGTCACTTCTGTCCTCTCTCACTGCTCATGGCAAGGTTTTCTGTTGTTAGCTGGAGTGTTCAGCCTGACACTGGGAGCACTCATTCACTATGGCTGACTCCCAGGATGCACTGCAAGTTCTGAATGGACCATCAACGTTTATGTCAAGCTGCTTTCTCCGACTGTGACGAGGGTGTTTCTCGAAGATTGGCTTTGGATCTAGGAGAGGAAAACCGGGATGAGCGTCAGCACTCACTGGGTAATCAGCAAAACTATGACATTTACAGATTACAAGAAACACAGCTAAAATACCAATCCAAAAATGAAAATGACCTGTTGTGGGTCATGTGGCTCTGGACAAGGTGTCCAGCAGCTAGAGCGGCCATTAGGGAGAGCTCTCCTGCCAGGACGGAGGCACAAACCACGCTGGCCAGCCGGCGGGCGTTCTCTCCTGGCTGGGTGGGGCTGGTTCCCTGGACGCCAAGCATCTACAACACACAGGTGGAGACAGTGAAGAACCAGCTCCGTTAGTTGTTTTAAATTCTTTTATTCTGCATCACTCAGACACACTTTCACTCACCCACTTCCAGAGTGAAGGACCTGAACAGAAAGATGCACAAGCAGCTCCCGCACTCAGTCGCTCTTAAACACTTTCTCACTCACAGCTAAGATGAAAACTAGGTGTTCAAAAATACTGTTGTAAACCAAAATAAAAATAAAAACTAGCCTAGACTTTGTGAAAAAACTAAAAATGAACTAAAACTGTCTTGTCTACTTGTAAAACTAATATACAACACAAAATATAGGTGAAATGTGTTTAGTTTTCATCTTTTTGTTTATGTGCAGGTAAAAAAGAAAATAATGTTTTGCTTTATTGTTTGTATTACACAATACCTGTTGCAAACACATACCTGTTCTGAACCTTTAAAAATACTACCCCTCCCAAAAATGCTAAAACTAGAACTGAAACTAAATTAAAAAAACGAAATTGCATTGAAAACTACACAAAAATAGACTAATAGAAATATCCAAAATTATGATAACCCTGATGTAGATAGAAACACACACACACACACACACACACACACACACACAGTGCAGCAGCAGTACCTGCAGACAGGCCTGCTGCGGCGGCAGGTTGGTGCCTCCTCCCACGGTGCCCAGCTCTATGGAAGGCATGGTGCAGCTGATGTACAGGTCCTCTCCCTCCGGACCGGCGGGCTCCATCTGAGTTATACAGTTGGAGCTGCCGACTGTCTGAGCCGGGTCCTAAACCGGAGCAAAGGAATGTCCTTCAATTGGGGCGGTGACGCAGTACACAGTTTTTTAGGCAATGTAGATGGCCAAAAGCAACAATAATTATCAACAAAGTGAGACACAGGTTCAAAAAGTTATCTGAATGTTTCTTGGCTGCAAGTTATTTTTTCCCACTACAGATTCTAACAGTTTTTATTTGGGTTAACCTGGTTTTTAACACTGGGATAACAAGCGTTTCATACTTGCTAGTTGGAAAGTAGTTTATCCTCAACTTTAACCCAGGGTTTACTAGCACTTCTCCAGAGCGGTATTAGTCAAGTTTTTTTGTGCGTCACATTTGTGTTGCTGATGTTATGTTTTAGGTAAGGTATTGGTTAAATTGTTTTTTTTGTATTTAGAATACGTAACAGCTTTACAAGTATTCGGTTACTACCCAACCCTGCTAATAAGATACGATACCCTTTGAGTTGCCCAGAAAGTTGTACTGTTTCACCACCTTGACTCATCTATAGTTAATTTTACCTTAATTCTTAGTCACTTGTAATCTTTGCCAAATTACATACATACATACAATGCAGTATTTTCAGATCCAAGAGAACTGAGTGATCCATTACCTGTCCACAAGCAATGTAGATAGCTGCTACTATGTTGGCAGCATGAGCATTAAAACCCCCAATACTGCCAGCCATGGCCGAGCCCACAAAGTTCTTGTTGATGTTCAGCTCCACCAGAGCAGCTGTGCTGCTCTTCAACACCTACACAACACAACAAAAGATTAAAAGGGCATTAAGTAGTGTATGATTTGGTTTTTGGATATGATGGCTCTTATGGTAGCCTGCAATGGACAGAAATATAAAAGTCACACTTTCACAATACAAATGAGTAAGCTAACTAATCAGAGATCCAATAGAAATGTCTAGTGAAGCGCTAAGAGGCTTGGTCGAACTGTTACGGAACTGGTCACTCTCTTCTAGGACCGTCTTCCATCTTTGAGCAATTGAAAATCCGAGAATGTTTTTTTTCTTCAAAACAGAGTACAAGCCAGAAAATGAGTTTCTGAAAGCCAGAAATCTCAGTGCCTGGTAAAGTAATCATTGAGTCATTGGTATTGATCAACAACCCTATCAAACCCACCCATGGTCATTTTGTGCTATGGTACAGTAAAATTCTTACTTATTGCACCTTTAACAGATGACTTCAGGGCTTTTCCTGCATTGTAAAATATTGAGTGGGCCACCTAATCACAAGTTTGAGCCGCCTAAGGAAAATTTTGAAAATTGAATTTGAATCTGCTCGAAAATTGCTTTTAAACAAAAGCCTATTTAAGAGGGGCGCAAGAGTGGATTGTAATATGATTAAGCCTTCCATCCACAGAGGGCGCAGGTCATTCCATCAGTAGTGACAGGAGAGGAAGCTGGTTTATGGTTTTGCGATCCGCCATAAGTCTAGCAAAGAAGAAGCAGAGGCCGGTCAAATAGGGCAGAGTGGATGTCTGGCAGGTGAAGCGAGCCAAAGTGAACAGAGTATAGATGAAGTTACATTATGGACAAGAAGAAGCGTACAATTTACAACTTCTATCAACCTTTGAAGAATCAACGGGTGGAGAATGACGGCAAAAAGCCAAGGTAAGGTTGAAAATGTCCAGTTAACGATTGCAACATTACAGGCAGGATCTGACTAGCTGGTAGATCCTCCAGTGTATGTTGTAGCAAGCTTCCACTGCACAGTCAGGTGAAAGTACACTTACCAAACTGAAACAAGGCCTGTAGCACCACACAACGGCTACGCCATCTGCTTAGTTATGATCTCACACGCTTTGAGCACAAGGTTTCCCAAAAATAATTGATTACATTACTTTTACTTTTCATATGATTTCTCTGCAACAGTTTAACTATTGGTTAACCCCCGCGCCGTAGGTGGGCTCACCTGTAGAGTAAACCAACTGACCCGTCAATAAACCCCTCCCCCGAAGACAGATTGACCAATCCTAGCCTAGCAATTGCTGCCCTGTGACAAACTCATGGAATCAAAGAGATCCCAGCCAGCTACAAAGATCCCTGTTGGGAACAAATAAAGTGATGAATTAATACTGACAAACCTATGTGCCTGTTCTGATCCTCTTAGCCATGGAAAAATATGAAAAAAAAAAGATTTACAAGAATGCCTCAACTAGGACAATGTTATGAGTCTATGCCAAAAACTGGTGTCTATAAAGGCATAAAATTGGAATATAAGGGTTATAGGTGTCAACTTGGCCATGATGACAAAGCCAGACCAGCCGGGCTTGGGCACTACCTAAGGCTCTTTTTGAGCCAGAAAAAACCCTGCACTTGATGCTAATACTGTATATTGGGCAAGCTATCTAGTATGTGTTTTATATAAGGGGGTAAACAAAACACACTGAGGAAACCAAATAAAGGATACAACGAATAAGTTCATAACAGATCTGTGATTGGTAGTGACTGGTGACTAGACAATTCTGGTTGTTCTGTTAGACTCAAAAGGAGAAAAGAACAGCAAGCAGAGGAGTATGGTTTTGGTTTTCTGTACCTCTCGGACCACCGTGGCAGGGATGGTGGCCTCACACACAACAGACTTGCCCCGGCCCAGGATCCAGTTCAGGGCAGCAGGCTTCTTGTCCGTACAATAGTTCCCACTGACCGACAGCACGTCCATCTCTGGATACTGCTGCTGGAGTCTGCGCACAGCCTGCTCAGTTCCCTGGAAAAGTCAAACACACACACACACACACACACACACACACACACACAATTGAGCATTTGCAGTATTGGACACATAAGAAACACCAATGGTATCTTTGTATTCTGAGGTGGAAGGAGCTACTGTCACACCATTTTATTGTGCAGACAACAGAGTGCACATTCAACTGAATAATAAAGCCTTTTCAGCTGCCCAGAGACATGGGCGATAGGAATCTGCATATATTCATTCAAACTGCATCAGCTCCTGACTCTTTGCAGTCTGTTTGGATTATTTCAAGCAAGCTTAGTATACAAGATGTGGTCTTACCTTGGAGAGCATGTTCATGCCCATGGCGTCTCCTGTCTGCGACTGGAAGCGAATGTACAGATTCCTCCCAGCTAAGCTTATCAACAGCTTCTCCAGACGAGCAAACCTAGCAGGTGCAAACACTCATTTATGACCTGTACATCCTCATGTACTACAGTAAGTTTCATAAATGTGACCAAAGGAGATGGGCATGCCTTCAACCATTCTACTAGCGCTTCCAGCCGATCAAAGCGTTTATACAGACCTGCTGGTCTGGTCAAAGGCCTCTTTGATGATGCAGAAGCCATCCGAGGTCTCAAGCCAGGCTTTGACCTCTGCAGCCCGGCACGCTGAAGGCAGCCTCACCACAGGACCCCTGGTCATACCGTCAGCTAGGACCCTGCTGCTGCAACCACCGCCCAGCTGGACATGGAGGACAAGACAGTCAGTACAGCACACACATTCACATAGTGTTCTAACAGCTACAAATTCCTCACTTACAGCAACTGC
Source organism: Centroberyx gerrardi (assembly GCF_048128805.1). Taxonomy (NCBI): domain Eukaryota; kingdom Metazoa; phylum Chordata; class Actinopteri; order Beryciformes; family Berycidae; genus Centroberyx; species Centroberyx gerrardi. Next base: position 26,658,744 of record NC_135998.1, read on the forward strand.
CCTGCATCCTCTGTTAGTGCTGGCTACCAGGCAGCCCTCTGTGGTTGCCATAGGAATGTAAAACTGCTTCCCATCCAACAGAAGAGGACCAGCCACTCCTACCGGCACCGGCATGTACCCGATGACATTCTCACAGCAAGTGCCCATCACCTGCAGGACGGGAAGACAAAGGGACAAGTCAAAGTCATTACACACTGAGCACACTGTAACTGTGTCTTACAGACTGTAAGAGGCAACAGCCAATGGTCCTCAAAGCCAACAGAACTTTTTGTGTGCCAACTAACAGGAGGACAAAGTAGATTAGCCCTTTCATAAAAGAATGCACATAGTTTTACTGATGAACAATGACATTTTAGGCCATTAGTTAAAGACAAAATAGTGCTTGTGAGCACAATAAGGGGAAATAGGTCTAATACTTGGTGGGCAAGATCACTGGGTTCCCCATCAGAATCTAACAAGCTTGTCATTCAAATCAGGTGGATGTAACAACACTGCCAAGCTGTCAAAACGAATTAGTAAGGATTACACTGCAAATTGGATAAAAACAATGCGACAGCTATTACAACTGAAAAAATGTAAAGTAAATATTCAGCTTGTAGATTACACAACAATACACACACTGTCTATTTGGATGAAAATTAGAAAGTACTTTTAGAATGTACCATATCGTTTAAGCAATACAGCGGGACTATAGATTTTACTGATACACCAGTTGGTCCAGTACCTTAGAATAGTCATAGTCCTTATAAGGCAGACAAGCCAATGCAGAAGAAATAGGCAGCTTGGATGACAGCATTTCCCTCCTGATAGCCACGCCCCGCTCTGGAGTTTCCAAGACAGATTCCAGCTTATAGGTCTGGACGTTGCGTGAGGTCACCAGCATCATCACCTCTGCATCGCTAAGGAAACGGGCACCCCTCTGGAGAGCATCGAGGAGAAAATTTGAGATATCTTTTCAAGTGAAAATGCATCACGTTACCTTTCATATGTCAAGATACCCTGTGACTATATTGCACCTACAAATAGTAGCTGTCCTTCTGCTTTCCTTCTACTCACCTGGGGATCTGTGAGGATGGCCATACATTCGTCCAGCTTCCGGGGCTCTGAGGCGGAGCTTAGTTGAGGAACAGAGGGTGTGTCAGCAAGAGCGTCCCCTAAGCATGAAACACAGGGGCCATTCTCCACTGGGCCTGCCAGCGGCTGAATCACCTCTGGTGTCGAGGAATCAGCAGAGAGAGACATAGTTAGGCAAAAAAGTAGTTATAAAGTGATGAAAGGTTTTAACAATAAAGACAGAATTTATAAAAGATAGCAGAAATAATCAAGGCAAGACTCACCGTTCTCTTTGGAGGCCAGGCCAGCCACAGGGGTAGATTTAGAGTCGGAGACAGCGGGAGGGGTGGGGCCGGGTGCTGGGGTACTGCTCATGGTCTTCAGGGGTTTGGGTGCTGGCATGTCCCTCCTGCAGCAGTCCTCTGCCACCCTGTGCCTCAGAGTTGGAGGGGCGCTGATGATGGGGCTCTTTAGAGAAAAGGAGGACTGAGCCTCTGTTTGCTCAAAGAAGACGTACTTCACAGCCAGGAGCAGTGCTAGGCCAAGCGTTATCACCTGTTCCAAGTCCATACTGACAGAGAGCAGAGAGACAGACATGGTCATTCATCAGTTAGTCTTGTCATTCACAACCAGATTGGGGCGTTGCACAGAGAATTATTGATAGGGAAACTTATGTATGGAATGAACCCAACAGTCATTCTTGTTACATGGCTACCTGGTGAGCTGCAGAGGCCACATGGTGCCACTGGAGTCCAGTCTGTTGGCGACGGGCCCCTCCACAGTGCGATTGTGACCTGGGTGCTCAGCTGCTAGTCGAGAGTGGGCATGAACTAGGACCAGGCCCAGAGACTGGGGAGGAGAGAGAACCATAAAATGAAAGATAGTTAGACTTAGTTCTTACTTTATTATCCATGCTTTATGGATGACAATGAATGAAAACAACATCAACTTTACCCTGGAGTGTATCCAGGTGGCACAACGCTTTTAAATGGACTACAGTGCTTTGACCAATCAACATAGACCCTTGTTTTAAAATGTTTTCTTAATATCTAATATCAAAATTGAAGGTTGTTTCTCACCATGATCATCTTAACCCTCTGGGTTACAGGATTAGGCTTGTTGTCCTCTTCTTCAGCTAGCACACGGGCAAAGTGGCTCAGCTGCCAGATAGGACGGCCCTCACGGCTTTCCCTGGACAGCTACACACACACACACACACACACACACACACACAGTTAGAGGCAAAGAACTCAGAAACACACATGGATGAATCATCAGTCTCAAAACTATAATTCTCCCAAAAGCCATAGCACATCTTTACCTCCAGGACCAGAGAGACACACGCAGGAAAGAAGGTCATGAAGACAAAGTAGTTGGCCAGGACAGACATACAGCCGAAACAACACATGATCTCTAATTGGGGCACGCCTGGGAAAACGATAAAGGATAGTATTAATTTTGTATCAATCAATTTGCCATTATCACTCAATAATAAATGTACAGCATACAGCAAATAACAACATGTCTAAGGACAAGGAGAATTAGCATTACTAACCTGACATGGTGCCGACCCCGATGACCAGGCACTCGACCAGAGCATCCAGGGTGAAGGTGGGGCCCAGGATGGCCATGCCCTGGGAGATGTTCTCCCTCACCTCCTCCTATACACAAGACACAGGGCCATTTCACTACTCAGTGGTACCTCAACTACATTCTCTATGTGAACAGATGGGTCTTAAATCAAAGACAGTCCTAACTTACACAGTCACACAAGTCAAGAATAGGTGTGTAACATTACCTGAGAGTTTGAGCTGAGGGCAAATTTGGCCAATGCGCAGGCTTTGGACAGGTCAATGAGCAGGAGGAAGAACGGTAGGGCTTCACTGCAGGGAAAAGAGTCAAATAAAAATTAGGGATGCTCCAACTGCCACCAAAGAAAATGAGATGGAGATAAAAATGTCATACTAATAAGTTTACTAGCACTTCTGTGACTATGTGTTGGGATAGGTAGTCCTTTCTGAATCTATTGTCAACACAGTGGGGTAAGACAATAACTCCAGTATGCTGAACATAGGGAGGGAGATTTTTTTTTAAAACCTTTTCACAAAGGCTCTTCGTCCAAATCACATGGATAAAAGTATTTTTGGTCTCTGGAAAGGCTTCATTAGTAACCACAATCACAAGCCAAAAGACTGCAAAACAGTTTGTAAACTATTGTATGAAATCAGTTATTTCATGATGTTCTACTCGCAATAAGTCTGCGTAAGTCTGTAAGGAATGCTTACTTGAGGCCTGTCAGCTCTTTCCCAAAGAAGTGAATGACCACTGTACTGAAAACAAAGCTGGAAAATACTGTGAATAGACCGGCAATACCTGGAGAGAAGAAAAAAACCAAAATGTTATTGTGACACTGAAAATAACGGGGCAAATTTGTACTGCATGTGACATATTCTCAGCTGAGGTGAGTGAGTATCCTTAGAACTGTATATAAAACTGAGAGAAGATCAATTATCAATAAGGAGCAATGCCACTTGGTACTATGTTGAACATGAGCAGGATGGCTTGCTGTGTGCAAACCACAACCTCTGCAACACCCATCATACTGACCCAGTATGTATTTGGAGCCCAGTTGTCGGAGGTTCTTGAACTGGAAATAGATGTAGATGATGGCCATGCAGCGTGTGACCGTTAGGATGATGATGTCACTGCTCAGGATTTTCTGTAGGAAGAAGCACTTCATGATCATGTGCCCATGTCAAGGCCTAGACACAACTTTGGCACTTGAAGGCGAGATGTACGTAACACCTCCCCTGCCACACCCAGGTCAAGCTCTTCGTAGGCGGACTCACCTCCTGGAGCTTGGGGCACTCGTTCCAGGTGCACATCTGGTTGCTGGCTGCCAAGCTGTTCATGGACATGAGACAGATGGTGAAGGCGATGGTGCCCACTATTACCTCCCACGGGTGGGAAGCCACCAGCAGGCCATGCAGCCTGAACAGACGGGTCAACATGGTCTAAGGACACCTTCCCGCTACCTGAGGTCACCGACTCACCTGTATTGAAAAAGAGGAGACATTTATCCCACCACGCCCATCTCATCAAGACAAGCTTTTACGCAGTTCATAGGGTAGAATTTGAATTAAACAAGGTCCAAACTAACTGTAGTTAATATGGAAAGGGTTTTTGCGCTAATGACGGCAAACCAAGTCTACAAGAAGCCAGTAGGGGCCCGGTGTGACCACTTTCAGCCCAGTTGTTCCGAGTCATACGATAAACACAACCTTATCAGACCTATATTAATTCTTTTTGAAACCCAGCCAATGTTAACTGCTAGCTAGCCTTCTAGTCAAGATTTTTAGTCAAATTTCCGAGTAAATAATTCCTGCCTTGCATTTTAGTGTACATTTGTAAACAGTTTCGCTAACAGACACTAGTTTAATCACAAACTAGGATTGGGACTCACAGGAATAACGATAGAGTTAACGTTAGCATTCGGTTAGCATTCCGTTAGCTGTCAGACCGGGACAACACCGACTGTCGCCAAGGTCATTTCGTGCCTCCGCTTTATAACATGTTTACAGTCGCTATGAGAGAAGAACAGAGAAAGCACGTAAATCCAAAGGCAATTCTTCACCTTCATCAGAGGGTCCTCCCCGAAATAATGATGACCCATCCACACCTTACTCACTGTCCCTGATGTAACTTAACGAAAGCAACATGGCGATGCGGAAATCGTGACGCCAAATGTGACGTTGTTTAAAGAGGCAAGTCGAGGGGTCGAGGGGCGTGGTCATGCTGAGTGAAACCGGACGGTTCTTCTTCTTCTTGTCAGTTTTCGGCAGGCTAGACGCTTGGGTCGGAGAGCTTTATATGGAACAACAATAGCATAATATTCAAGAGTAACACTACATGATTTGACAGAGCGATCATGTTTATTAGCCAGCTGCTTGAAGATATGAAGAATTACTCCAAAAGAATATGCTATTGTGTTTAATGCAATCCCCAATGGAGCCATAATGCTTCTATCATCTGCTCCTGAGGGAATAAAATCTGCAATAGCTTCTTTAGGTCCTGGTGACATTTACATATTAATGCAGAGTATCATTTAATAAGAAGCAAAGGTACTGACAAATGCATACGGAATGTTATTCTCAGAGATTCTGTTACTACTCCTGCAGTATTTCGCTGGAATAAGAGATGATCCAATGGAAATGGTCTTGGCTACTAGTAAAAATATCTAAGTAAAGGAGGTATCATTTGAAACTGCATTGATCCTATCCCGTGAAATCCATTTAAGAAATATAGATTAGATAGTGTCACCCACTGCTGCTTTTGTAAAAATCACGATGAAACTTTAAGGCATCTTTTCTGGGAATGTCCATATAGCAGCATTTTGCACTGATTTGAAGACCTTTCACACAGAAAAATCATTCACTTCAATGTGAAAGAAGAGCACACATAATTTGGGATAACCAAAAATGATTTTACTGACGCTAATGCTCTGTACATTATCAACCTTCTCTCATTCCATAGTAGGTTAAATATGATATTCATACCAGCAAATTCTCTGTCCTGAGGCCTAATTTTATGGTCTTTACATGCATCTTTAAACAACATCCAGAAACACTGACGTAAACACTGTAAAGTCAACAAGACTCGAGTCGCATGTAAACATTATCCCAAAACCACATGTATTTCACGTGGAAAAATCCCATGTGAAACACATCGCATCACATGGGCAATATGTGGAACTGTGTGGTTTTGGAACATTTTCAGGTGCTCCACATAACATGTGATAACGATATCGATCTTTTATTGAGTCTGCTCACTTTCTCTTTTATCTGCTGGTATCAATCCCTCAAGGTAAAACACAAAAATGTACTCAATAAGGTGGCCAATGTCTGTAGCAAAATAACTGGCACTGCACAGGAAACTCTGCAGGATCTTTACAACAAACAGTTATATAAGAAAGCAGAATCCATCCTGTCTGATTGTTCCCATCCTTTACATCAACAGTTTCAGTTTCTGCCATCTGGTATCCTCCTCAGACTTCCACTAGCTAAAACCAACAGATACAAACACTCCTTTATACCCTCTGCCATCTCCCTCCTAAACTCTAGGAGGAAAAGGTAATTATTTGCATAATGTTGTATCTTTTTAATTGACTGCGTATTTTACTGTGTATTTATGTCTTTGGGTCTAGTATTGTATTTATGTGCCCTGTGTTTTATGTGTGCTAAATGCGTCCCACTGCTGCATAACCAGTTGCCCCACCGGGGACAAATAAAGTTGTTGAACTTGAACTTGAACTTGAACATAATTACATGTGATAACACATCTGTACACATGAGGAAAATCATGTTCACATGGGAAATTCTTGTGGTTTTTCTGTAAGGGTTTTGAATTCCTGTACAACCATATTTGTAAAACATTTATCGTAATCTTATTCTGTTTTTGTATTAAGTCCTCCCTTTGTTCATTCTTAGGTTGAGGAAAGTTTTATTAGTCATCGGGGCTATTAGCATGAAACCTGGCAAAAGAGTCTCTCTCTCTCTCTCTCTCTCTCTCTCTCTCTCTCTCTCTCTCTCTCTCTCTCTCTCTCTCTCTCTCCCTCTCTCTCTCCTGGTTGCCTCAGCACTCTGGCACCGGCTGTGTGTGTTAGAGCCCCCAAGAGGCCTGCAAGAGGAGCTACGGAAAAAATTGGTGGACTTTTTCTGGTCAGGTCAACATTGGACAAAAGCTGCACTGCTGTACCTACAAAGTGGGATTATGGCTTTTCGGCTACTAACAGCCCAGAAACTGCTGTATCATGCAGAGCTCAGCTGGAGAGGACTGGCGTTGAATCTCCTGAGGAGGGCCAGAGGACTGAGTTATGGCCGCCAGCTGTTTCTGCTGAATCCAGAGACAGTCGACTTCCCTGAACTCACCCCATTCTTTCTGTCATGCAGTTGTCTGTCATGGTTGAAGTCTTTCCCTATCACGAGAGACTCCGCCTGCCTGCAGCGGTGGGTGTTTCAGGAGCCATTGTTGCACAACCCTGTGTTACCTGTTAGACTGTTACAGTCTGCTAGTCTGCAGGCGGGTCTGGTTGAGGCACAGGTCCTAACTGCCATCAGGGTGGTCAGGAGACTGGGGCCTAACTCTTCTCTGAGACGATGCTGGCGCTCCCTGTATAAGCCTCCCGCTTATCTACAGTGGAGGCTTATTGACTGGGCCATCACAACCAACACACACACACACACACACACACAGCACCTTGATCCAACAGTGGGGGAGGGCTGCTTGTTCTGGGGGGAGGTGGAGACTCCTTAAATGTGCTAGTACATTTATGTAATAGTCACCTATAATAACATAAAATAATTTGAGAACATGTAATCTAGTTGTAGTTTGTGTTTGTGTCTGTGTGTGTGTGTGCGTGTGTGTGTGTGTGTGTGTGTTTATGCATCTCTCTCCCTCTCCCACTGTGTCTCCTTTATGGACAGGGACAGTGGAGACAGGGAATATCATGCTGGGCCTGGTAGCGGTGAGGCTGCAGGTGAAATTTTCATATTTCTGACATATTTCTTGCAAAACACACACACACACACACACTCTCTCTCTCTCTCTCTCTCTCTCTCTCTCTCTCTCTCTCGCTCTCTCTCTCTCTGTGTGTGTGTGTGTCTCTCTCTCTCATTCAGTTCAATTAAATCAAATGGTAATTAACTGTTGTTGCCAAAGCAGAACAATCAAAAATAATATATGTAAAAGAAGGTACAATTAGATTAATAATTAATAAAATAATAATTAATAACATAAAAATAAAATGACAAATAAATAAATAATCACTACTAAAATAAAAATCTACTAACACTGGTCATAAATGTGAAATATAATCTAATTATTTCTAATTAACATTCATTTTTCTCTGATCTTCCCATGGCAGAGTGTTACATATTGTGCAGCTAAATGTGTAAATTCTGGTACCTCACCTAAACATAGATCTTTCAGTTCGTCACATGTTTTCCCCTTTAACCGAACCCTGACCCTGACCCTGACCCTGACCCTGACAGCTTAGCACAGGGGGCAGAGGAGGAGGAAATGGACCTCCGTTTCTATTTCCCCTGCTGAACAGTGTTGACAGAGTCTCTCTTCACTGGGCTTCCATTCTTTCTTATGACGGCCTATTTCAATCTCTAGTTTATGGCCGCTGAGTCTGTACATTGGCAATGTGTGTCTGTTTGTTTTTTATACTAACATGATACTGTGCAAAAGAATATTCTCTCTTCAATTAACAATAGCCTAACATTCTAATTTAGTGATGGATTTTGTTGAATCCTGCATATATGAATTGTGTATAGTTTGTTTTGCTATGGGGGTTGTGTCCCATGATGCATGTCTCTTTTTAATTAGAGGGTCCCATACTTCACTTCCATATATAAGAATGGGTTGAACTACATTATTGAATAGTTTTTGCTAAATTGTAATTGGAGGTTTGAATTTGTTTAGTGAGCCTGTAATGCGAGGCCCTGCATGCCTTATCTGTCAGGGAACTTATTGCTTTGTCAAACCTGCCAGATGCACCGATGATTGTTCCCAAATAATTGTATTCCCCAATAATTGTATTGTGGTTCCTCTCACAGTTAAACTGTATTTGGATTGGATTTCTGTGATCTGGCCTTTTTTTGGAATACCATCTTAGTTTTTTCGAGGTTGATGTCCAACACCCAGTTTTTACAGTAGGTTTCCAGTAGGCCATGCTTTGTTGGGGATAATATAACCAGGTCATCTGCATACATGAGGAACTTAACTTCTTTGACTTGTAGATCTAATCAAGGTTTTGGAGACTGTTCAAGAATTGTGGCCAATATTTTTGAATAGGGAAGGGGATAGGTTGCATCCGTTTTGTTTCCCCTCTTGTTTCTTTTGTTTCCTAGTTTTACACAGCACTCATTGTCAGAATATTTGGATGTGAATAGGTCAGGTATTTTCCCACTAATAGCACACTGAATGAGTTGGAATAATAATCTGTTATGCCAAATTGTATCAAAAGCCTTTTTTAGATCTACAAAACAGGCAAATATTTTCCCTTTGTGTTTTTTGTGAACATGGTTTTGGATAAGTGTGTGTAAAATATAAATAGACTAATGTTTGATGGTTGTGTAAGAAGCCAATCTGGAGTTTAGGAGTTTACTGAGGTTACTGTTAAAACAGATTTTTCTGTAATTACTAGGTTGTATAAGCCTCCATTTTAAAATACGAGAGAAAGAAGACCTTTATTCCAAATGACAAGGAAACGTACTGTTGTCAACACCAGATTAAAGAGCTTTAGGCACGTTGAAGTTTAAAATTACCATATTTCAACATTTCTGAGCTAATGCTGTCCATACCACAGGTGTTTGCCGCTTTTAAGGGTTTTTAGTTTGTGTGTAGTTCTTGAGTAATGTTGGGGTAGTTAAGGACGCATCGTTATCTTTCACTTCCCTTTCCAGTTCTTTCTGTTCTGTTCTCAGTTTTTCTCTCATTAAAGCTCATCAAGATCATCAAAGTGTTTTTTTTCCAGATATTGCCATATTGAATTGGATTGCTCTCTGCATGTGAGTTTCTATTAAATTTTTTCCATAAATTCCAAGTCGTTTTTAGTCATTGATAGCTTTTCCAATTATGTCCAGATCTCCTCCCTTTTTGTATTGTTTTAGGGCCTGGAGGTATAAGCCGTCCCACTTGGTCATTTAGGTTCCTATGTGTTCTGTTTGACAGTTTTCTCAAGTTTTGTATAGATGAAGCAAATTCTTTGTCAAACCATCTCTCTTTTTGTTTTGATTGACTTTTTAGTTCATGATATTTCTAAGTTAGGGTATAGGCAGCAGTACTCTCTTCTGTCCATTTATATTTCCTCTGCAGAGGAAACAGCCTTGGCTCTGGGTTTGGATTCACAGTGGGTGACACTGACTTTTTAAAAAACAAGGCTATTTGGCCATGGTCTGATAAGGGCAGTTGTGGAAATACTCCAAAAGCATTTTTATATTCTGGTTCAGTAATGGAATATTCTACAACACTACCTAGCACAGAGCAGTATGTGAGTCTGCCCAGAGAGTCTCCTCTGATTCTGCCATTAACAATGTACAGATCCAGGCCTTTGCACGTCTGAAGTATGTGCAAAGGCCTGGATACTTGATATACTTGAATCAATTCTAATCCAAATGTGTTGTTTTTCCTGTTTTACCTGGTGAGATATGATCTTTGTATTCCCTTTTGTACCACAGGAGTATACCGCTCTCTGTCTCCATCAATACACTCACTGAACTTTACTGTGCAGAACTGTTGAACCTTCTGTTTGGCCAAGCCAAGTTGGCTATTTGGCAGACCTGCAGAAACCAGGAGAGGAGTTTGTATAGATGCTGTGGTACTGCTGAGAGAGATAGTCTCTGGAATTTTCTTTAAGAAATGATATTGTCACATTTATGAATCCTGGGGGTTGCAATATGTAAGGGTTTTGCATTTAGTTTGTTTGCATTTAGTCTGTTTATTTAAAGTGCAATATCACACCAGGGTGTCTCAGTATACTGTACAACAATGAAACAATAATACAAGAATCAAGGAGATGTAACAATTTATGATATAGAAATTAAACAAAATAAAATCACAAAAATAATACAACAGTAGAAAAATGAGGAGGTTTAGGGTTGATTATAAGAGAGTGACAAAAGGTGGGTTTTGAGCCATTTCCAATGAAGTTGCCAATGAAGGGGCAGTCCTGATGGAAGTGGGAAGGTTATTCCAGAGGAAAGGACCACAGTGGGAGAAAGTTTGCTAGCCAACTGATTTTTTGCCGTTCTGGGGATGGATAAGTAACCAGAGTTTTGAGAACGTAGAGTGCGAGGTGGTACGTATCTAAAATAAAATCTGATCGAGCTTGTATGGGCAGCCAGTGGAGGGAAATCAGAGTGGGTGTGATATGATCAAATCTTCTGGTTCTGGTAACAATTCTGACAGCAGCATTCAGGGCAAGTTGAAGGGGTTTAGTGGCTGAAAGAGGGAGACCGGAGAGGAGGAAATTGCAGTAATCTAGTCTAGACGAAACAAATGCATGAATCAGGGTGTTGGCATCAGCAGTGGAGAGGATTGGTCTAATTCTAGTTATATTACGGAGGTGGTGAAATGCGGTCTTGGTGATGGACATAATATGGGGTTCAACTGACAGTGTGGGATCAAATAAAACTCCAAGATTTCTGACAGTAGGGCTTTGGTTGATAGTCATCAAGCTCTAGGGTAAAATCCGAAACCAGACACCTGTGTTTGACTGGTCCAATTGTTAACAGTTCAGTTTTTTCAGAGTTCGACAGTAAAAAATTAGAGGACATCCACCTTTTAATGTCAGATAGGCAGGGTTTGAGAGTAGATAAGTGGGAACAGTTGGCAGATTGTAAGGGTAAGTAGAGTGTCATCAGCGTACCAATGAAATTGAACACCATATTTACAGATGATATCGCCAAGTGGTAACATATAGATACGGAAAAGTAGAGGACCAAGTACTGAACCTTGAGGCACAGCAGATTTAATTGTTGTGGAGGACATAATGAGTTCTGTCAGACAAATATGAATGAAACCATGACAGCGCTGAACCTTGAATACCAGTGACATTCTGTAGACGGTCTAGAAGCACGCTGTGACCAACAGTGTCGAAGGTGGCACTGAGATCAAGCAGAAGGAGCACAGATGAAAGGTCAGATGAGCACAGATGAAAGGGCACAGATGAAAGGGCAAACAATGCTATAAAAGGTTGAGGAGCATAGAACCTTTGATGAGGGACTTTACTTAAGCAATAACAGTTCAAATAAAGGTGGGGTTTTTTTTCAAAGACATATGTGCTTTGTGATTCAACAGGTACTGTAATCATTATAATTTATTGCATGGAAAACATGAACTTTGAACAAGAAATGGCTCTGGGAATCAATATCTCTCTTGCTTTGTTTCTTTCTCTCTGTGCTGCTGAAAGAGATGTCTAATGTCTTGTGAGTCTCCAGTAGACATGGCATATGTATGGCTCTATTGAATAAAACCTCCTGATCCACACAGCCAGCCAGTGGAGGTGGACAGAGGGCAGACTGAGAGCTAATGCCTGTGATATCCAGGGCAGAAACACATACAACCATTGTAGAAATTGTGCCGTTTCACATTTTTCAGTGGAATGTACTGTAAAGTCTTACACTAAAGTCTATTAAAATACTTCTATGTTTCACCTTTCTGTTGGTTCCATTTGTTTGCTGTTTGTGACTTCCCTACTCTTATAGACACACAGCCTACTACACAAATTTACTTGACCATCAATCGACTCTCTCAGTAGTTTCAGGATCAAATGTAATTTTTGAAAATGTGATTACATCCACTGTGGCCTCTGAACTGCTGACTGGTGAAGCGAGCCAGCTGTCATCCCGTTGGCTTCAAGGGAACTGTAATAGTGTTCAGTTGTAACCCTGATTTTTTGGTTCAAGATTTCACTTTTTTGTCAGATTCCTTTCTCTGCAGCTATTTCATCTCTTCAAATAGTCTTAATTGCTTTATATTGACAGAGACATGGTTGAATTCCAATGTATTTTACCTAAGTGAAGCCACTAATTTCTTTTACATTCAGAAAGCCAGATTAACTGGTAGTGATTGTAGTGTGGCTTTTATACATGAGAATAAGTTGTGTGTACTTTCTATTATGTTTATTGGTATATCAACCTACAAAACATAGTTTCATCTCTGATTTCTGGGATCATTTGTTGTTGTCAAGGCATGACATGGTTATTATCGTTGAAGATTTTAATATCAGGGTTTGTTGTCCCAATAATATTTTGGGTTAAGACTTTTCAAACGTTATTGAATCTTGCGATATTATACATTGTATAATAGGAGCAACTCATAAACTCAGTCATATGATCTTGTACTGTGTGGTCTCACTTTAAACAGTTTAGAAAGATCTCATCTAATACATACAGACCCATATGATGAACTCTACCACTGAAAGTAAATCTGAAAATGTTGTGTCTACTAGACAATCTAGTGTAGAATTTGCTTGGCGACACTTGATAAATTTGCTTCCATATAAAACTAAAAGAAAACAAACCTGCAAACAGTTTCTATGGTTGAATGAGCATTCTTGTGCTATTAAAACTGAGTGCAAAAAAACTGAATAAAGAATGGAAGAGTAGTAAACTTGATGTCTTTTTTATTTACTTATGAAGAAATGCTTTAAAAAAAAAACCTCGTCTGGACCCTTCCACTCAGTAATAATAGACTTATTTCTAAACTGTCTGTTTAAAATATTGGAAAAATATCTTAGAAACAGTAAATAAATCTTTATTTATATAGCACCTTTAAAAACAGGGCTGCTTTCTGTTCTAAATTTGGTAAAGATACTGCTTTAATTATGGTGTGTTCAGATTACGGGCTGCAAGCAACTGTGGAGGGAAGGTAGGGTAGGCTGGTTATATTTAGTTTATTATAATTTGCTTGATTAATTATTTCAATTAACAAGAACAATTATATAAAATACATAAAATAAAAAAATTAATAAAAGCAAGACAAAAACAAAGCCATGATAGCATGACATATTAGTTGGTGCACCCAACGTGATGAGGTCACGTCAACAACCACCCAGGCAACACGTTCCTCAGCTTGGTGCACCAGACTGTTTTGCTTTGTAGCCTGTAATGGGAAAGTGCCTTTACAGTTTCAAATCATCTTTTTGCAGCAGATGCTGCTGAATGTTCTATTCCCATAGTTAACTCTTAGGGTTAATGATTCACACAGCGTTCTTCTTAGACCAGGACTTACATGTTTACATAGGACTAGGGATGTCACACAGCATTGCTTAGCAACTGTGAAGGAGAAGCTATTTGACTGATCTTATTTGACCACCAGGCTGTATTGTTGACACCAGGCTGGATGGATCCATATATTCATGTTGCTTATGCCAAATTCTGACCATGCTGCGACAGAAACTACGATTCCTCAGACAAGGTGACATTTTTCCACTCTCTTTGCTGGCAGGAGTGGAAACCAGCATGGTCTTCTGCTGCTGTAACCCATCCACTTGAAGGTTTGACAAGTTGTTTGTTTTGAGATGCCCTTCTGCACATCACTCCTGAGCTGTTATTTGCATATTTGTGGCTTGCCTGTTAGCTTGAGTGGTGCTGAATGGATGTTTTTTGTTTAAAACACCATTATCGGTAAACACTAGACACTGTAGTGAGCAAAAACCTCAGGAGGTCAGTCGCTTCTGAGATGCTTGAACCAGTGCATCTGGCACCAACAATCATACCATACTCAAAGTCGCTTAAATCACGTCTTGCGCATTCTAACATTTAGTTGAGCAGTAACTGAGCCTCGACCCTGTCTGCGTGCTTTATACTTATGCTTTATTTATCTGTGACTAACTGTCTGGAGGAGCATGTTTTTTATATAAATGAATAGGCATAACACAATAAAATGTCCACTGAGTGTATATGTTTCCACTTGATCATATAATTCATAGACATAATATTTATTTTCTTTCCTATATGCTGATAATACACAGCTGTATCTTGCTATAAATCCCACCAATAAAGTTTGTAATACTTGTCTAGTAGCAGACATTAAATGCCTCAAAATTGTCAACAACTTGATGGTAAAAAGAGTTTGTTGGATTTTGTTCACAAAATGCAACCTTACAAACTCACAGTTTATGTATTCATTATCTCTCAGGTAGCCATTGGTAATTATAATGCAAATGAATTATGTAGTAGGCCTATGTAAAGAAGTAACACGGGAACATACTAGTAGTTATATATTAGTTCTGCTAATTTGAGCCTCACCGTTAAATTCACCGTTAAAGTAGTCTCAATTCTGTTTTCATGTCTTTTAAGCTAACAAGACTAAGGTCTATACTCTCTCATCAGTGTTTTGTAAAACAAACTTTTTTGGCACTGACCAGTACACAGTAGTAAGTTCACAGTAACTAGCTATCTAGTAATGTTGTATCGTTCTTCACTTTACTTGGAGGGGCACACAGAGTGGTATGTAATGGTCAAGTAAGGATTAATTAATATTCCAAACATAAAGACAACTCTTGAGCATGATAAGGAAGACTGAACATCTGCACATGATGAAGGATGTTTGAAGATGAGTCAGTTAACGTTGTCTTTCTTGATTCATTAATAAATGTTTAATCACTTATCAGCATATTACTTAATAGTGAGATGTAGTGACTAGCTAACTAATACATCAATTAGTAGTTAATCAGTGATAAATGAACAACGTAATTAAACATCAAGAAGCGAACTGTAATGTAAAGTGTTAACCGTGTCATTAGTGTCACTTTGTATTGTCACTGATTATAGTCCTGTGCTAGTTGTGATGCTAAACATGTGCCATGCTGATTCTTTAATGTGCTTGCATTGTTGCTTTTAATTTACAGCACTTAGCTACGGTGCTCTACAAAAGTCATTATTAATAATATAGAAATTATTAGATGATCACATCAACAAATAAAATATGTCACTGAGTAATTATAATCTCTCTCTCTCTCTCTCTCTCTCTCTCACACACACACACACACACACACACACACACACACACACACACACAATGAAAGATTAGCCTACAGTTGTATTCTTCTTGGGCACTGATGCCTTTCTCAAACAAGGAAGAGAACACAGGTATTGAGTGGATTTGTAGATCGTTTCCTTACATGTACATATAACCACTAAAACTTGATTTATACCCATCACCAAGTCACCTGGATCTGAAACTCAGCTCTGGCTATTCAAAGCAGGTTTGGTTGAATTTGTTCCTCTTTCAACAGTCTTTTTCCTAAAGCAAGCTTGACAGACAGTTCACAGGTAATAGCATTCTCATTCAAAACGGGGAGAATGTTGCTCCTCCAGACTGGTAAATCTCTGCCCCTTATGTTGTAATGTACAGTTGCTGAGCTGTGTCCAAGGGCGGATATTTCATTTCACTGTTGGGGGGGACAATAAACAGAAAAATTTCTCAAGAGCAATTCCTGAAGGGGACACCAAAGGTGCCGCCAAAAGTACTGTTGTATTAAATGTATATAGAGGTCCATTATGAAATATTTCCATAAGCACTTCATTCCTTTCTTATGAAGATTTTATCAAATTGCCTTTGATATTACTGGGGTCTTTCTACTTGGCGTTTCGGTGCACTGAAAAATGATCGGATGTCTGTTTTTCTTTTCTCTGCCATTTTAACTGACCTGGCTGGCTGACAAATACACACACACACACACACACACACACACACACACACACACACACACCAGAACGCTATGAAGCCTGCCAGAAACGTACTTATATTTAACATAATGTTTGTTGTAATTATGTCTTTTTTATGAATTAAGTCTTCATTTATTTCCAAAATTATGAACAAAATAACATAGTGGCAGCCATTTTACATGCAGTAAGAAAAAAATAATATACTTAGAACCTAATTACATAGGGTAAGTTAATCTTAAATATTATATTATAGAAATATTACTGTTACCATCTACAAAAGATAAAGTATTTTGGTATGAAATCCCGCATTTTAATTTAACCAACTATCCTGTATCATAAATACATGTCTGGCATTTGTAACAAACCAACCCGCTTGAAAATCGGTCGAAAATTCAGTGAGTTATGATGATTTTAATTGTGGATAGACCTCCTGCCTCCATACACATACATGCATTAGGAGACGCGGCTGCTCCGTACCAACACGCTGACGCACAAGATTCAACCGCGAGGTAATGGAGCGAACAAAATGTAGTCTGGTTACAATTGTGAATGTGTTTTATTCTGTTGAGTGGTAGAAGTAAAGAAAAATGTCTGACACATCCTTTGTTTTAAGTTAACCTCAGCTACTTACTGGAGGTCAGCCACCACTGACACACTTCCAGAGATCCTCCACAGACACTCGTACCGAGGGCTAATGTGTGTGTGTGGGGGTTCGGGGAGGCAGGTAGGCAGTGGACCAAACCACTGTGAGGCGTATGAGGGGGGGACTCAATCTTTCGAAACTTAAAAACGCATTGTTTTGCGTCTATAATTAGCACAAGTGCTTTCAATGCATATTATTATATTATTTAAAATTATATAGTTATGTTTACAATGATATATTGAGGGGGACAACTCTCTGTTAGTCCCAGGAAGGGGGGGTCCGGACCCCCCTGTCCCCCCCGTGATTTCCGCCCCTGGCTGTGTCCCACAGCCTACAGCTCTTTCATCTTGAAATTTAGTTTAGTGTGTTTCAGATGACTCCGGCCATGGGGTTTTAATAATGCTGGTTAAACATTTGCAAACCTTCCATGAGAGATATCTCTGTTCACCTACACCCCAAGAAGGAAGAAGGGCTAGGTCTGCACTCCAGTAGCCTACTTTATTTACTGTGAGTAGGCCTACCTACGATCACTATGATAATGTAGCCTATAGTCACTGATGGAAACTCCCTGTCATTGATCAACACCAAGACATCAGAATAAAAAGAAATTGGGTAAGGGTGAAGTCACATTTTCCTGTCCATATTGGTAGGGGATGGAAAATACATGAATGAATAGGGCCTATATGATTTTTTTTTAAAAACCCACATACAACAGCTTACAATTCTTCCAACTCTTATCTCACCGGCAACCACATTTCAAGGCAAGTTTGCCACTAACGCAGCAGGATGAGCCCCTCCTCCCCCCGCTGCTCAGAGCCTCTTTGGAAATCAGCAACTTCTCAGTACGCAGCGCTCCCCGCAACGGCAGACGCATCAGAAGCGTCAGTTAGTACGTTGCAGCGCTGGGTGAACTTGGATGAATGCTTGGGAATTGCCATGGTGCAAATAGACATGCGATGGCAGTAAGCATAAATTGAGAGATGGTTGAAGTTTACTTTGTCAGTAGATGCAGCACGTGCGTAAAGTCAGAACCGGACGGAAGATGAATGTGTAACCACGTTTCTCCTGACATCGGTAAGTTCTTTTTCACTCTACACAAAACCGCTCACCGCTGTGTAAAGGGAAGTAACTGTAGGACTGACAGGACAGGAACAAACACAGTAAATCAATAAAATCTTAATTCAAGTTCTTCTTTTTTCTTCTTCTTCTTTCTTTCTTTTTTTTTCTGACAACTTTCAGGTTGTGACTTCAACAAAAAGGCTCCGCAAGGCACTCTGCAGACCTGTACCTGTTTACTGAGCAAGGTGATTATTCAATCTAGTTATTTATTTTAGGTATAGGTGCTAGTCAAATTACTCACTGCACACTGACGACCTCTGACAACTATTTACATAATGACAGTCGCTCACATAGGCCTAATGTTATATTGTATGTCACATAATGTTAATGATAATGTCCATCAGGTGTGTTTTAATGTCTACTGTGTAACCTACATGAGCTTTTCTCTGCTTTACCACAGAATGAAAAAAAGATTTAAACAACTGTTCAGACCGAGAAGAAAGCAATTTATTTCTTCACTGCTGGCTATATGTATCCTGATATTGGTCAGTTTGAAATACAACTACATCACGGAATCTTTTGGATCCACTGCAGTTTTTGATGACATCCATACGTTTCACAAGTACGACATCGACTGCTCAGCTATATATGATATGGACCCAGTGGAGGTGGGGAAATCACTGGTCATCAGAAGGACGCAGGTTGTGGAGGAAAACGATGAAACTCTGGTGAACCTCACCTCAACCTGTCCACAGTTCCTCAGGTCCAGGGGCTATGAGGCTGTGTGTGTGTCCGAGGAGGAGAGAGACTTCCCTCTCGCCTATTCGCTGGTGGTTCACAAATCTGCCTGGATGGTGGAGAGACTCATCAAAGCGTTGTACTCCCCCAGTAATATCTACTGTATCCACTACGACCAGAAGTCTTCAGCTCAGTTCATCTCAGCCATGGAGGGCTTGGCCCGCTGTTTGCCCAACGTCTTCATCGCTTCCAAACAAGAGTCTGTCATCTATGCCAGCATTAGCCGGCTGAAAGCTGACCTCAACTGTCTGTCTGACCTCTTGGGGTCAGAGGTTAAGTGGAAGTATGTCATCAACCTCTGTGGGCAGGATTTCCCCCTCAGGTCCAATATGGAGCTGCTGTTGGAGCTAAGGAAGCTAAATGGTGCCAATATGTTGGAGACAAGCCGCCCCAGTGATATAAAGAAGGAGAGGTTCACCTTCCACCATGAGCTGAAAGAAGCCAGCTTTGAATACCAAAAACTTCCAGTGAAAACCCAACAGACTAAAGACCCACCGCCGCATGATATTGAGATGTTCATTGGCAATGCCTACTTTGTGTTGTCACGTGAGTTTGTCATGTACATGAACTCCTCAGCCCTGGTCAAAGATTTCTTGGCCTGGTCTGAGGATACCTACTCCCCTGACGAACACTTCTGGGCCACGCTGGTGCGAGTACCAGGTGTACCTGGGGAGGTGCCCAGATCCCAGCCTGATATCACGGACTTGATGAGCAAGACCAGGCTGGTGAAGTGGCACTACCTAGAGGGCCCGCTGTACCCAGCCTGCACAGGTACACACATTCGCAGTGTTTGTATTTTTGGGGCAGCAGAACTGAATTGGTTGCTCAACTATGGTCACTGGTTTGCGAATAAGTTGGACCCCAAAGTGGACCCCATCCTCATTCAGTGCCTTGAGGAGAAACTTCAGGAAAAACAACAGTCCTTGCAATCAATGTCATCACAAAGTTGTCCCATGGGTTAACTTAGGTAGACGTAAGCTAAGGTAAGTTTAACGTTTGGTAGCAGTGATATCTATATTTATGTTGTCTTGTTTTAGCCAGTTTCAAAGGGGTGAACATTTTAGAGCAAGTTTTCAGGCTCTTCAAAGGTGAAATGAATATGAGGCAGGCATTTTGCATCATCAATACCTGACACCCTTATGATGGGCATTTACAATGTAATGCCTGGTATTTTGGGACCAGACCCAAATTCACATTATTTCAAGCATATGGCATGTGCCCCAACCTGCTGATCCACCAGGACCTTAATTCATGCCAAGTCAAGTCAAGTTTATTTATACAGCCCTTTATCACAAGCATGTCTCAAAGGGCTTTACATACCATACTACATCATATACATATACATACATATATAACATATATATCATATACACTCACGCTCACATTGATGCCTATGGGCAATTTAGAGTCTTCAATTCACCTCACCTGCATGTGTTTGCACTGGGAGGAAACCCACGGGGAGAACATGTAAACTCCACACAGAAAAGACCCAGGCTGAGATTCAAACCCAGGGTTTTCTTGTTGTGAGGCAACAGTGCTATGACCACTGAGACACCGCGCCGCCCCATTCCTATGATGTATGTGGAAACTTTTTTGAACCCAGTAATTAGTTTACCATAATCCTTTCCCAAACGAATAGATAAAATGCAATTACCACTCAAATTATGGTGGACTGTGTATTTACATCCAATGACCTACTATAAATAGTAGATTGTATTGCTTGCTCTGCTGTGGGCTGATCGAGTCTTTACCGTGTCAATAAAAATGGTACAGCGTTGTACCCTTTTTTCTGACAGTGTACAGTTCTTCTTGCCTGGGCTGTTATAGGAAGATGGGGTTTGGGCAATTTCAGCTCATCTAACTCCATAGCAAAATGCAGACAAAGATGTCTGAAAAGCCTACACCGTGGAAAGAACGGTTCAAACTGCATTCAGTATTTGGTAGTCAAATAAGAAGAGACAGCATTTTCAATATTCACCTAGTCTTACTTTTAAGCTTTCAGCATTCCATTGCAGGTAGTAACCGTTTGTGCCTTGAACTTGCACGGTATGTTGCACTGTATAAAGTATCAAACACCTGTTGAGTAAGAAGACTAGCACAGGTAAATTTGCAAGAAGGACGTAATCCGATATTTGCCTTTCTGCTTAATTTACAGGTGCACAACACTGTATACATACTGTACAATGTATATACTGTACACTGATAATGGTCACAATCTAAATGCATCTATGCCAAGAGTGATATGAAACTGGAAACAAAATGTTGGATTTAATTAATGTATACAAAAGTGTTGGAGACAAAGAAAGGAAGGAGGAAGAGGTTTATTGTTATCCCTCCATCTAAAGTTCAATGTTGCAGTCGCCACGTCATCCATGTCTGCAATCATTGGAGAGCATCATAAAATATGCTAACTTGTTTGTACAGCTTAAATCACAAATTGCTTACATTGCACAAAAAGCAGGTTGTGGGGACAGGAAACACCCATCTATTCAAGCTGTCATGAGACAGGCGTAGAAAATAGCCTCTGAGCCACACACTCTGAATGTGAGCTCTTTCCCTCTGGTATGAGGATTAGGGACTCCCGGGACGGTCGAGACAAATATGAAAACTGGTTAGCTTCTGTATCCATGAAGTTGTTAGGAAGTGATACTCCTGGCAAGGCCTTGTGCCTCTGTATGTGAAGCTGATATTGACTGTTCTATGTGCAATGTACTGATGTTGGTGCTTTTACTGACAACAGCAGCAGCATGTACAGTTCCCTGTGGGGACAATAAAGTTTATCTTATCTCATCTAATTTCCTCATGCATGGACGGACGCTGTGTGTGTGTGTGTGTGTGTGTGTGTGTTCGGTTGCACAGGATGCACATGGAAAGAAGTGGGTAAAGACTACCAGGAAACATGGTAGATATTTTTTTTGTATTTTTAGTATCTGTATGTGTTATCTACCTTCTTCCTTGTTGGGATGTCATGGTGCCATCAGCGTCATGGAAACTTGTTTGCCCAGTTCTACAGTAGAGAAGTTCTATGTTTGAATTGCGCCACCATGACACCAATAAAAAACACATACGTCACTGTAATAAAAATAGATGCATGATAGGCATTATAAAGTCCATCCAAGGCAACAATGATGCAGAATTGGATGATATTTTAATTACTGAATATTGCTATTACATGACTACTACTGATTCATTGATATTGGCATGATTGACCACCATATAACTCTGTGACATCATCAGCTCCCTCCACTCTTGTTCACCTGAATATTCATGTGAGTGTGAAAAGATTCAACAATAAAATGTAAAATATCTTAAAAGTATGCAGAGTATTGATGAGAAAAGTCAGGACGCACGTCCCAAAGAATTTGCACAGTTTAAATTTGGTTATTTGCATTGTTGAAATTAAGTTTATAACTTTGAGTGTGAGGAGGCAGTTTGAAGAATTTTTTTTGGCAGAACCATGAGCAAGAAAAGAAATATGGTGCTTCACATGCACACAAATCAACGCTGGTTATGAGCTCTGACGTTTGACTTTGGCATTTCAGATCAGTAGGCTTTGGGTGTGTGGCCCGTACATAAAGACTGAAATACACTGGAAATAATCTGGTCAACATTGCTACTTTGGGAGAGAAGACATCAATATTTTAGAGAGTAAGTGAGTGAGTGCTGCGTCCTGAATGGTATATTTACTCTTCTCCCTCAGTAGTGTGAAGCTGCTGTAACCAAAACAAACAGAAGAGTTTTGCTATGGTGAAAGGGGAACCGGGTTTGAGATAAGTGAAGCGTGAATTCCTTTAGTGACACAGTGAGAAGGGGGGGGGCTAGAAAATACAACTATAAGTATACAGTATAACTATAATTGTCATGGTTGTGACTTTCTGCCTTTGTTCATTGTCTAGGTTGTGTATTTCTTTGTATTGTTTCCCTGTCTAGTTCTTTTAGTTCTACGTGTACCATGTTTCCTGTCTGCCCCAGCTGTGTCTCATTTGTAATCACCCCCCATGTGTATATTAGTCTTGTTACATTAAACACGGTTTAATCACCACCTGCCTCGCTGTCCTGCATTTGGGTCCTCACTGCACCTCCACGTAACAGTAGAGTGACCAGTTTAGAGTATAGCAATACATTATATTTCAGTGATTTTATGTAGCTTTCTGATCCATTGATACTTCACTAATCTAATCTAAATCTTGAATCTCCCGGAAAATGGACACGGCTCTATGTAACCTTGAATTGTTAGAACACCTCAAATAATTCATTAAGATTTTCACACAATTTACACGTTTCATCGTTTAGTGGTTGTCAGCAGTGCTTCTCTGAATGAGTCAGAAAAGACTTGAGTGGAACACAAAAGAGTTTCATGTCATTGCTAAGGGGTTACAAAAGAGGGACGCATGCATCTCCACTGTGCTGCAGTGCTGAGCTATAGTACACAACTAAATGTTTTCAACCTGAAACTGCACCCTCTTGAGGCCTGTACTACGAAGCAAGTTCAACATACTCAGGATAACTTTTCGTTATCTGGCTTCCGCAGTCACGCTAATCGGTCACACGACGGTGGTTATCAACTCGGTAAATCAACCCGTTTTTCCAATCTAGCTATGAGCGCGTTCACATGAAAGAGGCGGGGTTTGTAACAAATAGCCAATCACATGCAACATGGACAGATCCGGATCAGACAACTCCGATAAGATAAGATGAAACTATTGATCCCCGTGGGGAAATTAGATTGTTGCACAGCAAAAGTAATATGATTCAGCGGGGAAAAGGACATAGAATATAAGCGCAAAACTATAAAAATAAGTAATAGCCTAAAAATAGGCGAAAATAATAAAATAGGCTAATCAAACAATAAAAGCCATAGACAATAGACCTATTTATAGGATGATATAAGCCCTCATATTTCCTGCTGACATTTTCAACACATGGGTATCGGAAAGAAATGGATAGCTACTAACATTGGGTTCTTCTCTCAAGAAGAACAAATTCTTATAATGAATAACTGTCAGCATTACGAAACATAACCGCGAAAAGTAAAAGTTGTTTCTGCTTCCAAGGCTAGAGAGGATTACTGGAGGAACTGCCCCGTCATTTGGACACAGTGGGCATATTTTTCATTGATAAAATAGTTTGTGGACACATTGAGGCTGTAAAAAGATTTTCTATTCATAAAGTCGGCCTCATGTTCTTCGGGGCTGCACTAATGGAATATGAAATAGCCGACATTGAACCAAACACTGTTGGGAATTCAATTAAATAAAGTCAGCGCAATTAATATATGCAACAGTAGGCTAACTTTAATCCATTAATAATATGGCCAATTAAGTAGCCTACCTGTTATATCTCCGATATAATAAGTTATCATGGAAAACAACGTGATTCTACTGGTCTGTAAACGCGTCGCCCTGCGAACAGCACTTCTTACTGTCTGTTAAGTCAAAAATAGCCTAACAGTTTTCAGTTTTTTATTGGGATTTTCATTTGTATATTTGTCCATATTGGGATCCTGTAGGAATGGTGACTCCCTGTTTCCAGAGAGCTGATTGGTCAGAAAGTGGGCCTTTCATACGTTTTGATCCGACACCCTGAACTGAACCTGCTCCGGAGCAGGTTAGCCGTGCAGCATAAGTTACCATGGTGATCTACCCTGGTTAAAAGTGAACCAAGTACCTATCACATTCAAAGTGTTAAGTTGGGCCTCTATCCTTCCTCCTCACTGCTATAAGCAGTTTAAGCAATTAAGGAACACAGGACACTCCTCTGATAGAGGAGTCGGGGGGGGGGGGGGGGGGGGGGGGGGGGTTATTAGGTTCCAGTAAATTATTAATTTTAGGGGAAGGTCCTGTGTGTGTGTGTGTGTGTGTGTGTGTGTGTGTGTGTGTGTGTGTTTGTGTGTGTGTGTGTTAGTTTAATGACCTGGTGTGAGAAAGCTACACCTGTGTAAGCCAATAGGAGTAACAGGTGTTTGTGCTTCTGTTTTATCTTTATTCTTTCTGTTTGGCAGAGCTTTGTAAAATGTAATTAACAAATACATTTTCTGCCTTATTTTATGCTTCTTCAGCACCAGATAGTTGCCAATTCAGTTGACACTATCTGAATTGTCCTAATTTGGAAAATATGATTTCACTCGGGTCTGTCTTAAAATGATATGAACACATAGCAGATTGTGAAAAGGGCTGGTCTGATATGACTGAAAACCAGTTCTTAATTATTTTGCCAGTGAGATATATCACCAGATAATCTCACCAGTCATGCACTGAAACCCACAGTAAAGCCTCCTGATACCTGAAGGAGGGACACTATTTTCAAAGAGTGCCATCTACTGGTGATTAGGTGCAACTCCAGGTAACCGGTGTGATTGTGATTTCAGTCTAACCTGTTGAGTATGACAGACAGAAGACAGCACCAGCAACAGAAGACAGTGGTTTGCACTGCCAGCTAAAGGTGAGGGACTGATTGAGTTACTGACTGACTATCCAGAGTAAAAATTGGCCCAGGGCTTTATATGACTTTATATGACCTATTACCACATAGGGAAGGGCTTGTCACTCTGGGCTTCAGGTGATACAAAGGGGTTCAAACCTCCTGGAGAAGCAGCATCCTCAGTATGGAAGGTCTTGGGCTAACTGTACAGGGGCAGGAAAAACTCTTGGCCCATCTTCTGTTCAAAACCAAGTAAATAAGATCTCGCCAATTAGCACATATATTTTACCTATAGAGAATAATGGATTTTACTGTACAATGTTAGTTTGTTAAATTCCTGAGTAGGAATCGGTAATGTCAGCATTGGTGCAAAATGCTTTCTCTAACTTCACTTTTCTCCACCGATCAAAAGCTTCTCCAGTATTAACACGATGTGTCCTTTCATCCATGAGTTTTCTCAACATTACGGTCAGGTTTTCGTTTCTTTGCTCTCCCAAACTCAGTTGCTTCTCTGTCTTCTGCTGACATGGTTATTGGGTGAGCAGAGAGGAAAAACAACCTCCCTCTCCACACAATATTGTGTACTACGTCACCTCCGTACTCGTGGCAGGCTCATACATCCTCGTGCCCATGCTTGAAAATAAGTGTTTTTGTTGTTGTACGGGGGATCCGCTTTGCTCACTAGCGCCAATAGTTGTCAAAAACTCTGTTGGTCATCTTTAATAGGGAGATTTCTTTGTGTCTGATCTCATGGTGTGATGTATGTCATCTATTCTGACACAGCGGGAATTGAAACAGAACCCAGGAAGCAGTGCCACAAGACTTAGCGTCTTAACATCTCACCTCTTCATCTGGTTTTTGACAAAGTGGCAGCTGTCAAGGAGGATTCAGGACTGTATGGATGCTCAAGGCCTGGTACTGTCACCCGGCGGCAAAGAAAGAATGAGAAATGAGAAAGAATTGATGTTTGCTAAGGAGAATAAGCAGACTTGGACAGAATACATCTGAAAAAAAGGAAATTGATTTCTTTACAGATAACGCTTACAGACTGATGGTGAAGTGAAGAACAAGAACAAAGAATGGGGAGGAACGGTGCCCTTAACCACCTGAACCTGATCTTAACTGATGTATAGATTATGAAGAGCTTACTGAAAATAAAGCACTCCACTTTGGCTTTGTCATCAACTCACTTGGCCCACATCTAGTTACCTCTGGGAAGGTCCTGGAAATCTCAGTACAACCTGTCCAAATCAAATGCCCTGGCAAACATATCTTCAAAAAAATGGTTGGATGGACGGCACCCACACATTCAACACAAACCGAACAGAGCCTCCAGGTGATGGAACCAATCAGTATAATGGATATGGCTTGGTGTGGTTTACTGTGAGAGCTTAACAAGGTCCCCTTTCACAAGATGTGTGTTCATTTCAGTGCTAAAGAATGAGGGACAGATATTCAGTTTGAATGATGTATCTTAAACTATGAAATTATACAAAATGGCACATGCATAAATTAAAAAAAAATGTTTTTGTGTGTCTATATACAAAATATCTTCACTAGTATGAAACAAATTTCATTAAATAATTTTGTCAAATATAATGAATACATTAAAATCAATACAAATTCATGTTTCATTTCTGTATAATGGTAAATGACTTAATCCCAATGTCAACAATACAAACAAATACTGTAACAAGATAATTTATGATATTGATCAGAAAATAAGTGAGATATTCATAATCAAAACAGGGCTTACTATATCTTCCAATCTAATTTCCTAAAGGTTTAGGGGACCTTCATTGAACTAACCTTTAGTTAGCCAACTCTATATTGCCACAATAATATTCAGCCAAGTATAGTCACAAATGAATCTTCATAGAAATACACTGAAATGCAAAAAAGCAAAATTTTCTTTTTTAATAAATATTAAGCATCTTAGACTACCTAGAAAGAAATGACTGAATGTAATCTTCAATGTCCAAATTTTTTTGTTGCCTTGAAAAGCAGCGACCATGTACAAAACACGCTTGTAGTTCTTCACCTGTTCATCTGACATGCACAAAAATACCCTAAAATTGAAGATAGCAATTGCTAACTTAACTTAGTCATAGTCATTGTGTTATTTCAAATCACATTGTGGCCTGTAGACAGTGGTAGGTTGTCCGAAAAAATTGGTCCTCTTATATTACAATATTGTAAGTCTGAGTTAAGGACCGTTAAGCTTGCAGGTTGAACGTGGATTTCTGTGCGATCTAGAACCACTCTTGTGCTGGGGAATGTGGCTGCATAATATTGGGGCATTAGCTCATTTACTGTACCTCAGCTGGGCCAAGTTGGCACACTACCCTGCATGAAAAGGAGGCAGGAGGCCCACTGAACAATGAACCTTACAGCTCGATTTTGTTTCAGTGATCTCCGCCTTATGACACACAAACATTAAGAGCTGATGAATGAGAAATAGTTGTGCTAGGAAAGCATAGCTCTCACTCCCTATGAAAAAATCACTATAATATTTCTATAATTATGTGATACTCAATAGTGACTTTATCTTAAAGTATGGTAAGTTTTATTTCCTGTGGTTTCACTATAATATCCCTCTGGGGATAGTTTTGCTGTGATTTTATAATATCTTTCTAAAATTTCCTGCACTAGTGTTCTTTTAAAAGCCTTGGCAGTAATTGTTGAGCTGTTGGACCTGACTCCAGTATGAACCGTGCTGTTGGCTGTAAAGCCAAGAAGACCATATTAAGGGTGCCATAGTCCTTGAATCCTGTGTAGAAATGAATCATCTTTTTTCAAAGCGAGGTAAGCAGTCTCTTTCAATGCATTCTTCAGCTGCTCTTCCACAATCAAGGCCTCCACTGCATAGTTACGTCCTAGGTGAGGGATCTCAGCAGTCTGTAACAGAATGAAAAGTACAGTAGAAGCATTCAGTTTTTCAAGTTTGGCTTGAAGCTTATACACTTCTACTCCAAAGGTTCAGCAGCTCTTGTCCTTCCAAATAACATTGAGAGCTGGATTCAAAGCCCAACAGCTATGATCGGCAGGAACTGTTTTACAAGCATGAGAGAAAGGAAACACATTACATCAATACATATTCCCCATCAAAGATGAACAAAACCCAATCTCTCTACAGTATTTCTTACTTAGACGTTTTCTTCTTGTAGATGGGAGTTTGACAAAATTGTTAATTTGTCTTTCATTCTAACAACTTTGAGTGCCATGGATCACTGTGGGATTTTTTTTGAATTTTTAGTCATTTTATGCTTTATTGATAGAGACAGTGTTAGAGAGAGACAGGAAGGTATGGGAGAGAGAGAGAGGGGAGGACATGCAGCAAATGACCGTGGGCCGGATTCGAACCAGATTCGTGTTGAGTGGACTTTGCTTTAGAATATTCACACAGTGTAGAATAAGAGGTTCATTTATGGATGGCATTCAGTGTCCATTTCCTGGAGTTTCAATTTGATACTAATAAATCCTAACTCTAGCCTCTTTATGCAAAAATACAGAAAGCACTCTTTTTTTGTCTAATTTTGCTATGGAAATCAATGGGGAAAATAGGCCAGGAGGAACTTGTTGACAACTGCACTCTGTATTTTCACATATACTGACAAGAGGGTGATGACTTATTTTTTAAGACCTCAAGATTTTGATTTTTCCCACCACCTGCTTGCTTCTCTCCCGACTGCTCAGTCTAAACTTGAGGTAGAGAACAAAACACATTCACAAAAGAGCACATCATATCACCAGCCTAGATCCATGATGAATAGCGACTTCAATGATATCAAGTGCTCACCTTGATACATCTGCTGCATCTATGTCAAGCATGTCACCGGCAGAAGTGTTTTCCTCCATCATGTCCCCAACAGCGCCGCTGAAACAACAGTGATTAATGTGAGTGTGTTTCCATAACTCTAAACCTTTCATGTCTACAGTACCTAGGTAACAGATTCACCTTCTTATTATGATCCTTCTAGTTTTCAGCAGTTAACTGAAGACGGATGGAGTGAAACTCTCCTTCCACTTCACCACTCCAGTGGTAAAATGAAGTTGTCTCCGATGAAGTGTCTGGAACACACCTTGGAATTTTTTTGTGATCTGTGGGAGACATGATACATTAGGTATTAGTATAAAAACATGTAGTTCAGCAAATTTTCACAAAATATTAATATTTTAAGTGGTTAATTTCTATCCTCATTCTGTCCTATTGTCATTTCTGGTAATGTAGCTGTAAACCTCAACACACTCTATATAACCTTGTCTATCCTCATAGGCCTCTTTAAACTCAGAGCAACGCTGTGGAAAGATCGGTTTGTTATCCATAAAGAAGTGCTTAACAAACTATGTGACTAAAGTAAACTCTTAAATGAATTGACGTGTGGAAGAGGGAGAAAGGGGAGAGAGGAGAAAGGCTTGGGCTACTCTCAGGAACCATCTCACACAGTTGAACTATTTTCTTGAAACATTTTTCTTGAACTGTTTGTCTCATTTACCTTTATAGAAATACATTGTCTCTGCGCAGGAACACAATGTAACTCTTTTGAATGCACTTAAATCAGAGACTGTCTGAGGAATTGACTTAACATGGGGACAATGCATCCAACAAACTGTATCAGCCCTGATGG
The DNA here is from genome assembly GCF_048128805.1 of Centroberyx gerrardi. Taxonomy (NCBI): domain Eukaryota; kingdom Metazoa; phylum Chordata; class Actinopteri; order Beryciformes; family Berycidae; genus Centroberyx; species Centroberyx gerrardi. Next base: position 26,688,584 of record NC_135998.1, read on the forward strand.
TAAATATTAAATACAGATTTAATACAATTTGATATTTTGCTACAAGTGTTATTTACTCATCTGAATGCAGCACATACACTTAGAGCTGCTGGCTAGTGCAGCCACTAAGCCACAAAGACACAGTGCCATCTACTGGCTCTAGTGTGAATAGTGTTATTTCCCACAAGGCTACATTACCTTCCATAATGCATAGGAATATAAATGTGAATGTATTTGAATTTATACATACAGTTCTAAAATATATATACAAATAAAAGGTTGTAAATATTCATCTCTCCTTGACTAAAATACATTCAGCAATGTGCTCTTAAATGTTTCATTCTCAAGTTAACATGTATATCTGTGAAATTGCTCCACCTTAAACAGCTGGGTAGATATTTCTGATCTAAATATATTTCTATGATGAATATGTGAACATGAATGATAAAAGAGTTTTGTTTGTTTCTATTTAGAGTTTTGTTTCTATTTAGTATGACTATGTATAATATTCACATAGGTATACAATGTATAGCCTACTCCATACCAACTCCACACAAATACAACAGAAAACAACAGAAAGCCCAGAACAGGTCTAACCTGATAAAAAAAACATCTTTTTTACTTGTATATTACTCAGTAATTCATCATTCTAATTCTATAACTAGTTATTACATCTATTTTACTTGGATATTACTTAGTTATTTCCAATCATTACTATGTAACTAATAGCCTGTAATTTAAAGGGTTACCTCTCACTCTTATAAACTATCTGGGCCCAGTTTACCTGCCATGAGATAATTTTAGATTTTCTCTTAAGCTTCCCAGCACTCTTCTTTTACGAGCTGAGGAATATCCAGGGAATGTTCCTGGTATGTAACTACATCATTTCACCTTAAATGTGAATAATGGGCTGTTGTTTTTCCTGGTGTGCAATTTGACAACCTAACCAGTTGTATATCTGTACTCTGTAATTTTGCACAGGTGCATAGTTTGAATTTGCACAAGCTTGATGATGGAGGAGCAATGGCTGGTAGCTGAGTATCAGAGGAACAGGTGGAGAGGTAAGCTGGGCAGGGACGGGCAGAGAGGGACAAAGCATCACAGGAAGCAATAAAGACAGATCAGCAACCTGAAAAAAGATCCTGGGTTATGAATGATAAACTAATTCTGAGTATTGGAGGGCAGATGAGTTGTTTGACCATTGATAGAACTGGTTGTGTGAGACTAGAAAGACCTGACTGCGAGGAAGATCCTGGGCTTTGAATAAGAAACATTTTTGGGACTGTTTGCCGGGCAGGTGGGAAGATTTTGTAAATAAAATAAAATCAATTAATAAATCAATGAATTAATAAATAAATAAACTGACCACTGTTTGTGTGAAAGTGAGTGTTAAAGTGACATTCATCCAAATCGTTACTTGTATCGCCATGCAGTCTAACAAGCTGTACCTTCCTACACTAGTCTCTGTTAGTTGGATTATTTTTCTTATGCATTCAATAATATTGCTGAAAGATAAGCTCCTTGTAAGAAAATCTGAATTAAGGACAGATCAGTGCCTTGGTTTTCTCCTGAATTATTTTTAGTAGGCATTCAAAATAGAGACGAAAGGAAAATCTGACTTTTACCTGAATTATCTCTCAATCGGCAATAGAAATCATGCAAGGTTCTGGAAAATTGTGACGTCTCTCAAATTAATTTGAACTCTAAATTTAAAATGAACATTTTCACAGATCAGCTGTAGCTCTACTTTTGAAGCTGGACCTCACATCTCTACTATCATTTAAATCCAGTAATTATGCCACCAAGTCACAAGACTGGTTCGTTTTAAATACTCCATGCATAAATTCTGATTTTGGCAAGACTGCTTTGAAAGCAGCCTTAAAAGCAATTTCTAAATAAGGCTCTTGAACCTTCCAGTAGGTGCTTGTGACTTGCATAGGATTTCTGAATGGCCCAGCTGTAATGCTTGTTTCTAACTGTGGTTTTATGCTGTTAGGGAATACCGCCATCACATACAAAATCCAAACTACTCAGACGTTTGTCACCAAAGACTCTTGACGCCATGGGAATACTCTTGAGGTTGATATAGGTCAGCTACTTGGGTTTATCATAATGTTTTGGTGTCTGAGAGTTTAGCCTACTTTACGTTACCTGGTCTACAAGCTTTTGGCTGAGTAAAGGGTTTTAACATGCGGTAAGAGTGCAATACAGTTTTGTTTAGAATAGAGGAGGCATTTAGTCTGTAATTGTTACTGTGTATTATCGCTAATAGCCCCAATACAGGACTTTTTGAGTATACTGATTATGGATATACTGTGTAGATTCTTGAAAGATAAGAGTATCTGTTTGATTTTTCCCCACAGTAACTCAAAATACAGGTCCATCTTGTTCCAATGTACAAACAATTTAAAGCCTCAAAATGCATTTAAAACTTTAGCTGTCACATACTGCCAGTCCTCGTACCTGGAGCCCAGTTAATGCATTTGAAAGTGAAAAATTGTCTTCAGTCTAATGAAATAAACAGTCTCCATGACTGAACCTCTGTGTCACTTCTGACAGGACAAGAGCTTCACTCTCAATAAGAAAAAGGATTTATCCACAAAACATACAAATAGGGGCTGTCACATGTTTTGATATGCACAATTATTTTTAATCTCGAGAAAAGACTATAATGAGAAACACTAGATAGATACACTATTGTGATTTTCTGCCCATTTCACTGACACAGCCTCAGCCCCGCTTGCAGTCACATTCTTGGTGTGATTTTCTATGGATTGCATAGACACAAGAAGATCAAAATGTTCCTGTATTTTTTAAAGAAGGCATTACTAGAGAGCTTATTTTCACTTGCAAACACAACAGATGTTAGTGAACGAGAGTGCGATGCTCAACAAAACATGCTACTTTCACTTAATGAATATTATACATCTATAAATATTCATATTGCCAATCAGTTCACACCAATTATGTGGATATTGCATTGCAGACACCACTTTTCCAAACATTTTGTTCACTCAAGTGTATAGGTGAATAACTGAATAGGTTAAATTCTTATCTCTATTTTTGCTCCTTCCTGTCTTTTGCTCACTATGAGTCATGGGCTGCAGAGGATTTCCTCAAAACATCAGACCACTTCAGAAGAGCCTCGTCAAGGTATACACACCTACAACAATACTGTTGCTTTGCAGACTAAATGGATAGTTGTATATTCATTTCCCCCGCAATGCAGTTTTCTCCCCGCTTACTCAGGCATATTATACTGTGGCACATTATTGTGGCTGAGAAAGCAGCTGGAAAAGACGAAGAGAGAGAATGGACCACTTCTGTTTGAGAACGTTGGCTCTAATTTGGTGTTTTGTCTAAAGCCCACTCTCATCATGATGACTTATGTATTGTTGCCATGTCTCATCCAAGCTCTTGCCGAGGATCAGTGGCTACTGTACTCGTACATTTATATGACTGTGGCATACCACGTGTGTGTGTGTTTGTGTGTGTGTGTGTGTGTGTGTGTGTGTGTGTGTGCACGCCTGTCTGTTCCAGCATTTCTTGGTAATCAGAAATGGTTGCAATGCAAATGCTAGGAACAAGGCCACTGGCTTACTTGTTAAACCAAGAAACAAAGAAATCCACAGGACAAAGCAAAATAGAAATACAATACAAGGATGGAGAGTATAGTAACACACGTGCGCACTTGTAATTCACATTGATTGAACACTTATGCAACATTTGAAATATAATATCAAACTGAAAAATATATAAAAAAAACATTGAATTGCTATTTGCAGCTACATGATTTCTTATCAGTTTCAATGTAAAAGTTCCTTAGATGAATGGAAATGTATTTTGAGTATAATGTACCTAACAGATTTATGGCAGAGAGCACAGAGCAGAGTTGGATGTGTATAAATAGGACAACTTAGAGGAGGGCAAGTCTGTCTCTTTCAGTGACATATTTGGATGGTCATGGCCTTCAGCGTTTTTTTCCTATTGGATAATTTGGAATCTTTTTTCCATTCAAATTGATTGACAGATGAAAGGAGTAGAGGAGACAGCAAAAGGCCATTAAATCAGTAGGCCAGTTGCCTTGGAAGTTCTTATTTTGTGCCAGGGTTTCCACATTTCAACATATCTGGCGGATTAATGGTTCCCTCAGTCTTTTTTTCTGATTCCTTTGCTGCTGCATTTTACCAAAAAATATCATACTCCTGATATCCCCGTCTGAAATGCCTTTATTTCAGAGAAAGAGTTCTGCTTCTCTGCCGTACTCTCTCTGACTACAACCCACTGGCCTTTCTTTATAATCTCTCTCATAAATGTGATGTAGCCAAATCACATACAAGCCTGTACTTGCAGAGGTGGAATTAGAATGGCAGGTGTTTGCTACTACATAAACCAGTTTGCAAACTTATGCATTGCCCGCAAGCAGAAAATCACTGAGTAAAACATGTGACGTCTTCACACGGTTTGAAGGTGTGTGCTGTGCTATTTCAGGCTAAGCAAGAAATAAATAGTTCTGGTTAAATAATACAGTTTGGTTAAATCTGCAGAGCTTGATTTTAGATTACTTTTATAGATTTCAGATTTTAAAAGTGCCTTAATCTGATAGATGCAATACATATAGTTAGCTTTTATGGTGAAAGAAATGCTTAAAGTTTGACAGCTTTGTATTGCTTTCTCTACTTGAGCCATGTATTTTGTTCTTGTGTCTCTGAATCATATTTTAGTAGGTAACATTTTTGTTTCCATATAACCAAAATATGGGTGCCTCCAAATAATCAGCTCATACCAACAACTGAAAATGTTAATAGCATGAGTGCCATCAATGGCAAAAGTTAGTTTCTGGAAACCTGTAATGACACAATGAGGAGAAAGAAAGTGATGTAAGGGTTGTAACTACTGTAATTAAAATGCAGGCATCAAAATTACCTTATTGTATTTGTAGAGGCACCATTACTCTTATTATAGTTAAAGTGTGCCTGCACAACGCCTATGAGATATTACCATGAGATTTTACCATTTGGTCAGCAGCCTACCACTAAGATGTGACAGAAGAGGATCTACAGCAATATAATTAAATAATTAAAAATTGTTTTATTAATGCTGCTGATATTTGCTTTGAAATTTATTAATTATATTTAGATAATCATGCAATGAAAGAGGAGTTAAAAAGTTTGATATTGTATTCCGGGTGAAAACCCTTGGGAAGAGGATCACACTCCTTGCTTTGAGCCATATTGTTTACTAAGATGGAGGGACGGGCAAATCTTCTGCCAACATTTAGAAATATAGGCAGGTTGTTCCATTTTACTCAGTTAAACCAAAAATAACCCAAAATAGCATCTGATCAAGCACAACATAAAAAATTCAAGGAGATGCCACATTGTTTTTTAAACATTAGCAGAATTTATGTGACTATGGTTCATGCATCTATAATCACACCTGTTTCATGTTAGTACATCCCAAATGGAAATAACCTAATAATTTTACTGGTAAATCTCAAAAACGCAATTTCACATTAAAACTGATACACTGTATCGGTTATCAACATTATTGCCTGGAAGGAATACGCACGCTATTTCGACAAATTATGGGTTTGTGACGACAAAGGGATATTTGATAGATTCAATCTATTTGATGGATTTGATGATTTCAAACTGCATAGGAGTGTGTGAGCAGCAGAGGGTAATGCAACTTTCAATTACATGTCTAACAGTCCATGCCAAGCAATGAAGAAATGATGGAGAAAAACTCCAGATTAATCCTTGAAGATGAAATTCCAGGGTCAAACAAAAGATGAGTTGTCTTTTTATAGCTAGACCCGAATGGCCTCTGCAGAGAAAAGAAACGACTGTGCAATATACTTTGGTATTCAGAATATCATCTCTGGAATGAATTCAATCAGCTAGTTTTTGTTGGAAGCACATTTAGACTGTGTGATTGCCAGAAAATAGTTGAAAAATCTTCAAAACTCAATTTTCAATTAGAGTTGTTATGATTAATTTTTAGATTGGGGACATGCTTGCATCATATCGTTACTTCAGATTCATAGAAAAACTGGCAGAAATGCATGAATTAAATGAGCAGACAAACTGCTTTTCATGAACTACTACAAACACATCTCTCCTCTGCACACAAACGGCATGTGGAAAAACTTTGTGGCACAGTGCTACCAGATCCCTGTCATGTATTCTACCATCATCAGGAAGAGTAACCATGGCAATGAAAATGGCATGCAGAAGCTGGAGGACTTGGTGGACTCCTTCAAGGACGGCAGCAGGAAGGCTGGAAAGTAGATGAAGTATGAAAGTAGATGATAGATGAAAACGGCTCCAGCACATGTTGTGAGCTTTGTTTGAATTTGACATTAACTGGCACAAAAAGTAGTGCCAAATGTAAAATATGTAAAAGCATGGATTACTTGAACTCAAACTGGTTACTTGGACTCAGACTCGAGTACTGACAGCTTGAGACTCGAATTGGACATTACCTAAATTTTAAGAAATTTTAGGAGTGTTTTTTATCTGATTCTTTCATCTTTCATATTTTCTTTTTCATCTTTTTTTTTATCTTTTTAAATGTGATTTTAATGCACTTTCACTTTTCTTTATCTTTTTAACTTTTTTATCTTTTTTAAATGTGATTTTAATACCTATGTCTTTATTTTTCTTTTATTTATGTAACGCACTTTGAATTGCCGATGTGTATCAAATGAGCTATATAAATACTTGCCTTGCCTTGCCTTGCCTTACCTTGTTGACTTGGACTTGGGTTTGAACATTGAGGACTTGGGACTCGACTTGGACCCGAGGTTTGGTGACTCAACTACAACACTGCAACATATATACTAGGCTATATGTGATGTCTTCCACGCCAAATATTCAGTTAATACCTGTTCCATTAACCAGAGAATGAGGATTTATTGATGGTTGAAGGAGTTGAGAGAGGCTGGCTAGCAGACTGAGGTAAGACAATGGAGCAAAAGTCAAGTCAACATAGGACCACGCTGCAGGAAAAAAGGACGACACGGCAAAGTCCTCAAATGTGTACAGTATGTTGTGCCTGTACCTGTTATTATATTGATCATAATTAGGATTATGTGAAACCAGCGTCAGAAGAATTAAAGAGGAATGAAAGCATGAAGAATGGAAGATAGGTAGACAGAGGCCACCGTTACAAATGGAAGGGAAGAGAGGGAAGGGAAGAGAGGGGAAATGGAAAAAGGGAATGCTCTGGGTCTATGGATGAGTTGCCAGATGCTGAGGAAAGACAGGGCTGGACCATATATATGAGTTAATTTAGCGCTGAACAAAAAATGACCATGGTTCTGGTTTCAGCAAGCGGACAAGGTAAATAGAGAGATGATTGGCTCGGCAGAGGAATGTTCAACTGTGGCTTTCAAAATTATTTCATGGCCGTTTTTGGTGGATCGTACATAGTTTCTAATGAGCCAAACGCTCCGCTGTCCTCCACAGGGCTCTAAAGGTGCGGCTCTGTTGGAAGCGGAGGAACCGATAGCTGAAGAGGCAGCTGAACCAGAGGGGGGCCTCTGCTGTATCCATAAAGGTCTGAAGAGGAGGGGGAAGCTATGAAAGGAAGTGCAGATGCTGCAGAGGACAGCCAGGAAGAGGCAGGGAATAGAGCTGAGGTGGCTGCTCTATCCACCCAGTCTCCAGCGAATGGCCTAACCCCACAGACTGCTGAGGAGGAGGGGAATGAAGAGGTAGAGGACGACAGTCGGCTTGGATTGGTTTTGATGAAGCTGAGGAGACTCAGTGGGCGACGAGAAAGAGAAGAAAAGCCCAAGTAACTCAACATCTAAGGAACTGAGCAGAATAGTGAGAAAATTCAGGTTACTTAAGAAGGCTATGAAGACAGAGGAGGAAGAGGAGGCTGTAGAGAAGACCTCGGTTTTCGGAGTAAGATCCCTACAGGTATAGAAGTGCAAGAACAGAAAAAAAAAAATACACACACACACACACACACACAAATGCATGAAAAGGTGTTAGATGTTTTCTGTGTTGACAAGGCTTTTATAAGATCCTTTCACTTATGTTCTCCTTAGAGCTGTAGATTTAGATTACTTGACTAGATCCAAAAATTAAAGACAGAATAAAACATCTATATGTATTTGAATATAATACAGTAGCATTGATGTTACAATAAGCCAGTGTGATAAGCCAACTGCTTAAGGTGTTGTCAATTATTTTTATTTTTATTTTTATTTTGTGTCATTTTTTGCCTTTATTGGATACCATGTAATAATAATAATAATAATAATAATAATCATTGATGTTGTGATTAACACATACACATTTTAACATACCCAAGTCATTTAGAATGTATTTGAGAATGGGAAAATGTGTGCTAGGATATTACTACAGTGAGAAATAAATGCTTGTTTTGTAATTTGAGGCGTGGCCTATATTATATACTGATGATGATTTAGGGGCCCACTTAATAGTTTTGGATTAATAAGATTCGAAGAAGTGAATTGAGGGTGATTATGAATCACCTCTGAACTATTTATATTTGTTATAAACAATACATTACTTTATGCAACTTTTTATGACAAAATGTCAACAAGCTTTATTGATGCCCCTTCAGAGTAATGTAGCTACTAATTTAAGTGAGTCCACAACACCTGGCCAATAAATCATTAAAACCAATAATTGAGGTGAGAGAAGAGCTGGGTGAGTGCATCGTTATCAACTTCATTCAAAGGCTCCTTGCGCTCAAGCATTTTCAGCTGTCTCTTTAATGCCAATATTTTTGATATATTGGCCAAAACTGCATAAGATGTTGTCTTGTCATCCTGAGCATGAATATCCAGGTATTATTTTATGTTAGTAATACAAATCCTTGTAATTGTTCAAGTTGCAGACAAGACAAACAAATTCATATCTTATCTAAGGTAAATGTTACTATCCATGATGTTTTGTATGTTGACAAGGCACAAAGACACAAAATAACCAATTTCTGTATGTATTTATCTTTTCACTGTATACCATGTAAAGGTATTATTGTTTATTTGGAACCCTACCATGTCGATATGCATGCAATCTGCATGACATCTTAAATTATGAAACACAGACATTACAATGTGGTGAATAGCGGCAGAACGGTTCATTTCTTCCCTTTCAATGTTGTGGGCTGGATGGGCACAAGAGGGATTGAGCTAGACCTCTTGAGATTACTGTTTACCTCTTCATCCACTATATTATTACATATTATTACATTACCATCCATTTAATTATTTGGAAACTGCATTATTCATCCAAATGTTCTTAAGAGTTCTTTATACTCAAACATAACATTGAACCTATCATGTTTAATCTTCTTATCACTTGCTTTTCACTAATAAAACTGTGTTAATTGATGTTCAAGAGAATACAACTGTGGTGACTCATAATTTATAGCCTATATATGTAGCAACACTTGACTTCATGTGGGCCCTTTTCCATCTTTTTATTCTCCCCAAAGATGATCTTACCAGCCAGACCAACAGAGTGGCATCTACCATCACTAATCATATGTAATTTCCTGAAAAAACATGAAATAAGATACACACACTCAGAAACATCCCCCTAACCCCTTATTTATTCCTAAATGCTGACATGTATTTGAAAAGACTGGTAAAGAAGATGATGACATGTAATAAGATAGGTGAAATTAACCTTTCCTTTATAGAATCTATACAACCATGAACCCCAGTTGTATTGTTTCTACACAGATTAGGGCTCTTAGCTAAACTATTGTCAACTGAATGTAGTCCATTATACTTCCAAACTGTTTCATAGTCATGAAGACAGAGGGATGTGAGGTGGGCCCAGCTCAGTCCAGTGTAGCTCTAGTGGGAGTTTGAATCCACTTGGTGGCACTGTGGCTGTGTGTCAGCGGGAGGCTGCTGTGTTGGCAAATGTGCTCCAATACACGATGGCTTCTGAAAAACTGCTTACCTTTTTTTTCTGGACTGTAACCCCTTTGTCTTATTCACATTTCAGTCAAATACAGTGTCACATTCCTCAGTCAGTCGCAGGTTTGGCTGGGATGACATTGAAAATGAATAGAAAGTGACAGTTTCATACGGGTCTCCATGAGGTTTTATCATATGAAAGTATTAAACTGGACTGGATTCTATCCGAGCATGGATAATATCCATAAATTATATATCTGGATAGATATTATAAGCCTACTGTTGTGATGTTTTTTGACTTCAAAGTGACCTTCTTATATGTTTATTATAAGGAACAGATATTTATCTTATTTCATTCTGTTTTGTTATGTTATGCTCAGTTAATAAGTAGCCCATAATACCATTTTGTTTTGCGTCTTGGAATACAGGACTTATTTTCTGCATTATCTGCATTTCTATGTGCAATAAATAATAAAACTCATTGTTCAGGATCATCAAATCCTGGATTGCAGAACATTTGTGTCCCTTCACTGGAGTGAAGCTGGTTGTTATATTTCTGGTTGGACAGCCATGACTTAATGTATCCTAAAGGTGCCCACCTGGGTGCATAAACACTCAGCTTGACAGCCTGGCTATGCATGGCTTACCTCTTTTCTGTTCATTTTATAGTGTGCATGTATCATTTTATGGTATCCATCTATCTAGTAAACCTTGAAAAGGCTGTTGAGGCTCTGGATAAATCTGAGGGTGACACTCTGACAGTCCCTGATCTGGCTGTCCATGTTGCACTCGCCTGAAATCTCTCTTGGTGATCGTAACTCAGCCCTTTCACACATTCTGACATATTCCTCGCTGAAGCAGAGTTGTGTGCGTGTGTGTGTGTGTGTGCGTGTGTGTGTGTGTGTGTATGTACTGTATGTGTGTCTGTGCCATCAGATAAACAAGCACAGCCTTAATGTCAACTGTCAAGGTGTAGCTGGCAGAGGAATATACTTTATACAAACATATTCCATAGATACAGGATACAGTTCATTTGAATTTGTTGTTAGAATGACTGCCAGTGATCTAAGTGTGTGTGTGTGTGTGTGTGTGTGTGTGTGTGTGTGTGTGTGTGTGTGTGTGTGTGTGTGTGTGTGTGTGTGTGTGTCTGGTCGGATTGAGCCTGGCACAGGCATGTTTGTGTGTGTAAAGGAGTATGTGAGTGTAATTAATGATGTGTTCCTCCTCTTCATAGGGTAATAGGATTTCCCCACCCCAGGCGGTAAAGAGAATGGGAGGGGGGGAAAATGGCTCTGTATGTATGTGTGTGTGTGTGTGTGTGTGTGTGTGTGTGTGTGTGTGCAGAGTTAGTGAATGGGAGCCCCATGTAGTGATGCCAATAGAGGGCCAGAGTATAAGTGTGCATACGTGTGTGCATGTGTGCGTAGAGCGTGTGTGTGTGTGTGTGTGCACATGTGGGTTAGGGGGAGGGGGAACAAGCAAGTGATTTATAACAGCTACTCTAGGTCTCTCCTCTCTCCCACAGCAGCAGAGCAAGCACATCCATTACAAAAGTACTGATGTTAATGGGCTCGTTGTGTGTGTGTGTGTGTGTGTGTGTGTGTGTGTGTGTGTGTGTGTACATGTGTGCGCACGCATGCCTACGTGCATGTGTGTGTATGTGTGCATTAGACAGAGACTGCATGAGTGTGAACGCACACCTTTGTGTGTGTGATAGGTGATAAACAGAGGCTACTGGGTGAGAGGAAGGTGAAGGTTACTGAGGGTGTTTCATAGAGGTCCACCGGTGCCCAAGTCCCAATGCCAGTTTGTGTGTGTGCAAGTGTGTGTGTGTGTGTGTGTGTGTGTGTGTGTGTGTGTGTTTGTATACAGACATGCCGTAGATTTGTTGGCTGACTCTTATAGAGTAAGCTAATTCCAGTGTCTCTCTCTCTCTCCCTCTCTCTCTCTCTCTTTCTTGCCCTGCTGGAGGATAGCAGCTGGGGGAGATGGAGTGATAAAAAAAGACTCTAGAGAGTAAACAGAGGAAGCAAAGAAGAAATAAATAAAGAGGAGCTAGAGCTTCTTGGTAATGGACTAGTAGATGGTGAGGATCACATCCACCTGTGTGTGTGTGTGTGTGTGTGTGTGTGTGTGTGTGTGTGTGTGTGCGCGCGCGTGTATGAACACACATAGTCTCTGCCTGTCTCCTCTCACATTACCCTTTACATTAAAACCAGTCAGGGGGAAAATTACTGCAGACCTGGGCCACCGTCTGCCCACCTGGCCCCACAGCAAGAGGGGGATATGGAGCCAGAGGAGGGGATAAAGAGGTGGATAAGGGGATGAGGAGGTGGGGGTTAGAGGCACCCAGAGTGGGACGGGGTTGCCCATGGGCACGGGTCTGAAGTCAGTTTCATGCAAGGAGGGAATTTCTGATCCTGTATCTATGCCCGGGGGTCTTAGCTAAGAGGAGAGGAGCTGCAGAAAAAGCCCTGACTTCACTTCCATTTCCAATCTTATGTGGATCTATTTAAAGAGATAGATGACACACTTCTCGATCGATGCTTTCTTCATAGAGAGAGTTTTAGATCATGGATGCAATAACTCTTGGAAATTACAGCTGTTATATCGGAGTCTCTAATAAAGGATAGATGGAGTGAATATATTTAGGAAGAAAGCCAGTTGTTCAAGTTGTAAGAGAAGTTTTTTATTACAGTACTATTTACATTGAAATAATACAGCCCCGCCCCTTTACCCTCAAATGTGTGCAAGTGTGCACACAAGCAAGCGCACACACATGAGCGCGCGCACACACACACACGCATACACACACGCACACACACACACATACACACACACACACACACACACACTCATACACACTCATTTTTGTACCCAACTCTACACTGTGGAGAATACCGCAGTACATCAGAAATAAGACACATTCTGTCTAGATCTTATACAATGTCCAATTTAGGAAACACAACTTATCTCAAAACAATATTTCAAGTAGAACTAACTCATCGTGAACAAATAGCATGTATTACAAAGGTTAGATGTACTTCATGTATGACATGTTGTGTACAATAGGAGATGGATGGAGTTGTAATAAGAATTTCTGGGATATTTCTTATTGAATGAGATCTATTGACTTGGATTGCATTCAACAGCAGTATTGTGAGGGGAGGTGCATAATATTATGTTTCCTTTATAGTAATACCACAAAGGCCGATTCTATAATGCATTCAAACAGGAGCACTGGTGACAGACAACTGGCCCAGAATAACCTGTAGCATTAGACATTATATTGCAAAGAAAAATACAGTGAAATTGCCCTCTGCAGTACAATGGTGTTGAGATAGCTACTGTAGACAGATGGGATCTACACAAGGCTGTTGCTCTGATCTGATTTTGATTCCCTGTGTCTTGCAACTTGGCCACTAGATGGCAATGACTGCTGCAGAGCAGACAGTGGTAATGTCACAGATGTTGTCTGCCCCCTCCTTTTGTTTTCTCTCTATAGAGGAAGGAGACCTCAGCTGTTGAAGGAGATTCTCCATTATGGGTTCAATGTTCTTTTGAAAATCATTTCCATTAAAACATGTTTTTTAAAAGGGACAGTAACAAAAGGAAGGTCAGGTGAAGTAGCGTGGAGAGCAGGACTATCAGGGCCGCCTGTATGGGTGTGAGATTTGTGTGTGTGCGTGTGTGTGTGTGTGTGCGTGTGTGTGTGTGTGCGTGTGTGCTTGTGTGTGTGTGTAAGAGAGGTAGAAAGAGAGAGAGAGAGAGAGAGAGAGTACAAGTGTGTGTATAATTGTGTCCGTGTTCTGAATAATGGTATAGACATCCTTCTTTTTAGCTATGATCAAGAACGCTTATTGTGCAATAATGGAACTAACGCTGCGAGTTATATCTGAGATGTGTACTGGATTGAGTCAATGCCAGAGGTGCTTGCACAATCTCTGTGAGGGCTAGTGGAGGACCTTGCCACACACGCAGGTTAAATCCCTTTCTGCTGTTCATAAACTCTCAGAGTATCATGACAACAAGCAACAGCCTATGAATTGAAGTACAGTATTGTCTAAGAGCAGAGAAGGTTTAAAATGAGCAATTTTTTGGACTTAAAGATGTCTTCTCTTGATTGCCACATATGTTTTTGTTTATGAACATTAAAGCATGTATTAAAACCTGATCCTCTATGTTTTAATATTGAGGGTTGAATAGCAACTTAGTAGTAAGGCCAGGTGTGCCAAGAGCAACGGAACAGAAACAAATATTGCTTTGAAGCAATGTTTTCAAGAAATGTGGAGTGAAATTAAGAAAACTTAAGTTGTCCCCTTTGACTTGTCTCTCTAATGTGTTCCTAGGGCATTAGAAGATACCTTCATTAACATCAGAAATATTTTTGTTGGATGGAATCTCAACAACATATTTTTCTAATTCAAGTCCAGGGTTCCCGGGGGGGCTATGTTTTGGAGTGTATATGGGGTAGCAAATATTACTTTATCTTTTTCCAGCAAGCTATCCCATTCTCCACCCCTTTCCTCTGTGTGTCTCCTCCATAAACTTGATTCCATCTCATGTCCGTCAATTCACTAAAATAATTGAAAACCAGTCCATGATTTTAAAAAGTCCTCCATAGAAATTTGAATGGTACTTTTCACTCCACAAATTGGATTTCCGATTCATCTCCTGAATTGACTGGACTGAAATGGAATTTCAGCCCAGGAATAGTCCCCGCCCCTCCTCCTTTACCAGGCAGTGGTTTCGCCCATCTCCTGGCCTTGGTGGGACATAGGAGCGCTGTAGCTGGAGTTGCTGGCCAGGGAGAAAGGAGGGCTGGGCCCTCCCCCATACGCTTCCCCCGGGACAGGCTGCAGGGAACTCGGTAAGCCCGGCTCAGGACTGGGGGTTTCTGCATGGGAGATCATGTCCGTGAACCTTTGGTCATCTGAAGGATGGTGGCCTGACACAGATCCCTCCATGCCTCCGGGGCCAGAGCCCAGGATATAAGGGGACTCGGCTGGAGACTGAGCCTGCGAGGAGGGAGGGCCATGGGGGAAGAAGTCATAGTTACTCCCTGGTCCGTAATAGTCACCCTGGTATTCTGTGGGGGGGATACAGGAGAATGCAAACAGTTAGGCCTCTATCAAAGACAATGAATATACATAAAAACATTTGGAGTTCATGACCAAAGTTCAGGATGAGATTCTCATACTCTATTCTAAGTTCCCCGCAGCAATGTGCGGTTTTACGCACTGCTCTCCAAACCTGATCCCCACCCCCACCCAAGCGGTGAAATTGGTCACGTCCAATTTCCAACCATTCAGTCTCCAACCAACCCCATTCGAGTATATAAACAACTGCACACCTCTCCACCTCGGATGGCTCGTCTTTTGCACAGTGCATTCATCTCCCTCATTCATTCAACTGGCATCCATGCATGCACTTCAATGGCTCCCCTGCTGAATCTTCTTGCTTTTCGACCAGCAATTCCAAAATGAGATTCCAGACTCCCCTCGGCCCAGCCAGGCCCAGCGCTCTGCAGCCCCATCGCCTGCATCTCCATCATGTTTGGTGCAGCTTTGCAGCCCACTGGAGATACCAGCCCAGCCCTCTTCCTCGCTGGGTTGTGGCTGCTTAACGTGCCACGCAGATCTCTCTCCCTCATTCCCAGCATCCACTCCAGCATTCCCTTTCCCCTGGCCACCTGCTTTGAATTTGCCATCCCTATTATTTTTTTTCCCCCTTTAATTACGCCATCTGCTCCCATTTCCCTTTCCTCCCTTTTCACGATACCCCCTACTGCCTGTTAGGCTTCAGCCTCCGACCCGACCTCTCTCCACAGTTTTGTCCACTGGTGGACTCCACGCTACTTCTAGCGTTGCAGTAGCAGTGCGCCTCCTAAGCCATGGTTTCAGCCTCCGTTTTTGACGCTGCTGCAGCTTCATCCACCAGTCACAGTGTTGCATCATCAATAGCTTCGCCCCAACGTTATGTCAATCATTGTAGTCTTTTAAATCCTTCCACAAGGTTTGCCTCATTCCCTTTCCATCATTTACAGTGATATCAATATTGTCTTTCCTTTTCTCACCTCCAGCACCATCACAGTGCACAACAGTCCTCTATCAAAACACACCTCTCTGGCATCCACTTCACATCCAAACACATTATGGTTCCACACGTCCATATGAGCATATTGTCAAACATCTGGGAAGAAGGTCCTTGAATGCTTGCGACCTACATTCACTGAAATCCTGCAGATATCTAAAGCGATGACCTCATTTTATTTCTTAAGATATTACTAACCTATATAAAAATTAACATTTGAAACTCCTTCTGTTTGACAAGCTTCCTTGCTGCATCTACATGTGCCATTACACATGGCTCCACTCACTGCCCTTGCACACTCTTACAAATTCCTTCCTTGGGGACATTTTGGCAATCTCGATTCATGGCTTAAGTCTGTCTTCCCTGCATTCCCAAGCTAGTTTCTCATGCCATTGCCTTCAGAGTGCTCCAGTACAAACTGGCATCTTCACGTAATGCGGACAAATTCCAGTCCCAAATGCCAAATGCTGTCACAGGAATCTACAGCACAACCTCAGCTTTACATAAACTTTCTAGCTAACCTCTGACACTGGTTCTCCTTGAGAGGTCTCAGCACAATCCACAACCAAGGATTGACGTCTCCAGGCTTATTCTCATTTATACTTATCTCTAACACGCTAGGGGGTGACTTCTCCACACAATGTTTATGGTGTGAGTGAACCTCATACTACAGCTTGAGAGCTGTCCAGCACAGCTTGGGTCCGCGGCTGACGGTTAATATCTCCAAGGAGCGCACACATGAATCCAGTCCTGAATGTCCAGCCACCTTGAGATCCCTCCAGGACAACTTCAGTTTTAGACAGTGGGCTGACATCTAATATACCCAACGCTGCCCTACTCAGCATTCCTCTTGCAAGGTGTCAGTACAGCTTAGGTCTGTGACCTAGGTTTGATGTTTCCAGGTGGCACCGAGTCCCTCCTGCCAAACCCTTAAGAGTTGCTCCGCTCAACCAGCGACATGACATCTCCAACCCATGCACCAATACATCCAGCTTGACTGCCCAACTGCCTCATGATCCTTTTGACACAACCACAGTGCGATGTCCAACACCTTAATACGATGACTAAGTTCAAATCTTTACTGTTCTGTAAAACTCAGCGCCAGCACGAAATTACTGCATGCACAATCTTGATGTTACATTCCCTCGTGCTATTCCCACCAATCTGTGGAATCTCAAATTCACAAGCTGAAGTTCATGACAAACGTTTGGCAGGAAGGATATTATTTCATATTTATTCAACTGATCTACTTTCCCCAAAGCAGTATACACTTTTTCACACAGCGGTACAAACCTGCTTCCCCCAGCAAGAAAATAAACTAAATTACTTTACTGCCATGACTGTTTATCAGAAACAATATTGCCAAAACATTATACAAAGTATCCATCCAATCTCCAGCCATCCACTCCCCACACATCCAATCACCGCACTCCCCATTTGGGTTTATCAGCAACTGCGAAACCTCTTTTGCATCTCACCACCTCCATACTCTCCTCCCAAATTTATATCTCCCTCACCTCCAAATTCTCCTCCTTGAGTTACATTAAAGCCTTTCCATCTGAGATCAATGGCTGATTTCACTCCATTGCCACCGATGTTGCACTAGCATCCCTTTTCTCTATCCCCACCATATATTCTTCTCACTCCTATTTCAGTCTTAATAGGTAGAATCAGGAATTAACAAATTTACATATCAAGAAATATATTGTGTAATTGTGTAAACTGTATATATATATATATTTTTTTTTTTTGCGATTCTATGTGCTGCTAATCCATTACATAGTGACACTGTTACACATATCTTTTGAAAATTAGCAAGAGAAACAATAAGGGCTGACATGACATTCACAAACAAGCTAATTATTTGATCTCACAAACAGGCCCCTGCTAGTTTGGCCGACCTTGAGAATAAGCAACAAGCTTGTGTTGGTGTGGACTGCATATGTGATATGTGTGTGTGTGTGTGTGTGTGTGTGTGTGTGTGTGTGTTGGGGGGGGGCTCTACAAACCATAATTACACTCACACATCCACACACACCATGCCACACACAGGCATTCCTCTCTCCAAGCTGAGGCAAAGGAACATAAGGAAGGAGCGAGCTCAAATAAAGGAGAGCACGCTGCCCTGTGCTGTCGCAGCACAAAAGGGTGTGAAAAGCAGTGTGCTAAGAAAGCAAGAGAGATGAGAGTGAGGGATGAAGGTTTTGTCCTCCGTTTTCCCCTCCCACTCCCTGCGTTCTACCCTTGAAGGATCCATTTTATTGTATCCTCAATGCCCAAGCCCTTCAGGTAGATATGCAGTCACTGTATAGATACAACAGTTCTCAAACTGTCCATCAAAAATAAACTGCTGATATACATGGCAAGTGCATCTGGTTTATTTCTCCAATTCTGTGAATAATAATAATCATACTGAGCTGCTGTGTTGGTGCTGTGTTGCTATCCGGTGCCCACTTGCTGTTGTCTTGAAATGGTTTATTCTTGTTCCAGGGGACCAATAGAGGGTCAGTAAAACCACACTATCTCTATATGGGTGGGGGTTTTTTTTTCTTTTGATCAAGGCTGAAATTTCCAAGTGGTCTTGACAAGGCTTTGAAAAGGAATATTGATGTGAATCTGTCTATAAACTATCTGGAGCTCAAATTGCACTCTAGCTGTATACTTAGAAAGGAAAACTACAGCCAGAAGAAAATAAGATTATCTTTTAATCAGAAATTCACTATGCATATAGATAATATAAGTAGTCTGTAACAACAAAACAATTATTCTAATCTCAATCAGTAGATGATGTTTATAAATCTGCTCCATTTTATTGTTACAAATAATTGTTGAATCGGCTATTTTAGGACAAGCCAAACATGAAAATCTCAGTGAAATTAACATTCCATCAGTTTATTAAGGCATGTTTTGATGTGCCAGGACAATACTCAAAATTGTTTTTCAACATGTCCTGGTCAGTGAATGAATGCAGCACAGTAGACACCACTACATTATCTCAGTCAAACTAACTCAACAGCCATAATTAAATGACTTCATGAGTAAGTAGGCACAGTTATTTTTAGTTGATACATTATTCCTTCAGCGATGATCATAAAGCAGCATTGAATACTAGTATGATAGTATGATACTAGCATTTATAATGTGGAGGTCTATGTTATTCTTTTGTTAATAGGAGTTAATATCCCAGACCATCATTCAGAATACTTATTTTTCCATAATTGAGATATTTGCTATTCATTACTTCCAATATATATTTTACTGTATCAAAAAAAACTCATGGAAACTACATTTGATGAATGTACTGTGATGTGTTATTTAAAAAAAAAAAACATCTGCCTGAAGACTTAGCAACTATATTTTTTGGCACAAATTAGCAACTTCTCAGAAAGAAAATAACACCCCTGAAATTTGAAATTTCATTTCAAATGCAAATGCATTTGATCATCATCAAATGCAGCAATCTTTAAATATGTCTTGGGTACAGTTTCAGATAAATCTAATGCCTGTTTCAGTCAGTACAAAATAACAACAAAATATCTCAAAAATGGAAAAAAGATACCAAACAAGAGAAGAGGTATCTCCTAACTAGAATGATGGAAGCAAATCTCTCAAATGCCGGTACTGTCCTTTATTATTTCTAGAGTTTGCATGTTTACTATTATGGAAGTTCTCTTTCTGTCTGACTGAGCATTGCAAAGCTCTTCACACAGCTCTTAGTGACATCACAGGAGAACAGAGGGGCTCAGAAACAAATAAGTAACCAAATAAACAACACACAAAAGCCATGGTGTCATGGATTTTGTCTTTTGAGTTAAAATGCTTAACTGAAGTATGCTGAAATACTATCGCCCCGCTGCTAGCTTTGTTTACATAATGATTTGTTGGATTGAAGACATTTGTTCCACTCTAACGTTTGACTGAGCCTTTCATACAAGGAGTGACAGTATGTGACAGTAAAGCAGGAGTTTTGCACATACTTGGAGGCTTCAAAATCACTTGCTTACATTTGTAAACGCTGAAGTAAAACAGACTGGTGTTTTGAGTTTTGATCAGGTAAGAAAGCTCCTAAAAGCTTATTTTCCAACTAAGGGTCAAATGCTTTAGGAACATATATGATTATAACCCAAATTTAGATGATTAATAAACTACAGATCATACCTTTATACCATAATTTGGTGCTCAGTGTGTGCTGGGAAATATGCAAATAAGCTACTTTTTTCAGGTTACATCTGCAGCATACTTAGATATATTAGAACCATCTCAACAATATTATCTCCTTGCAGCCTGCTAAATCATAAATCATAATAACTCTCCATATCCCACATTAATATTGCAAGCAGTAAAGAACCTATATATATTTAACGTTAAAAACACCACAACATGCGGGACAGTGCTCTAAATTCAAATGAGTTTGGAATTGCACGTGTTGCAATAAGCTAATAGTTTCTTCCAGTGTCAGCCTCCTTACCTCCGTAGTAGCCATAGGCCCCGGGTCCCAAAATATCTGCATCCTCCAGCCTGCCTCCCAGGGGCCTCATCCTCCTCGGCCCCCTGAAGAAGGCGTGCCGCCGGGCGCCCAGAGCGCTCAGCTGCTTCATACGCCGCTCTTTGGATCTTCTGTTCTGGAACCAGACCTGGAATGAACCAGAAGGAAAGAGAGAGACGCTGAGTTACCAGCTGATCTTACCTTTTACAGTTTTTATGTTGAGCTTGAATTGCGTCCTTTTCCTTCAGTGTTTTATTCAGAGAAATGCAGTGTTTTTCAAATGTAGCTTCCATTGACATTATTCTATTCATCCCTCTTCAGACAATCACTCATTTCAGTCAAACTTCCACTATGTCATGCCAAGAGTGTAAAACCACGTTGCTGTCAGACAGTGTATTGCATCTTGCATTAAAAAGAATGTGAAGCACATCTCACAAATTAAAAAGCGAATGAATAATTATCAACTATGACTGATTTCAATTTGAAACTTGATTATTTTAGTAATTCCATAGATACATTTAATTTCATGCTCATTGTTGCAGAGTCAGTGTTGAAATCACAATCCTGAATAGATTTTAAACCAATTCTCCGCTCCGAGTCGAGGCTGTTTTTGTTGTTGTTGATGACTGGACATTTCTTTTAAAAGGTACCTGCAGTTTTATGATTCAAAAACTAACAAACCATTTCTCACAAGTGACAAAAAAAATCATTTCTTCTGGCTTATCAGGATTGTATTTCCCTGACGCCTCTGTAAGGATTTTGAACTGCATTTGTCATCTTTTGATTTTGCCTGTGTTCGTCTGCATTGTTGTGTAACTTCTGGTGTATTGCCTTCATGGCAGTCGATCTCAGCATGACTACCCCATTTAAATCATGTTTGAAAATAAAATAATTTCACAGAAACAGTTAAAATTAGCCAAACATAAGATGAAAATAATGCAATACCAGAATTAAATGAATATAATTAATGGTAACACCAGGAGCATTTTCTACTTGTAGAAACTGTCACACTATCTCTGGAGAACACTAGGCATGACAAATAACAAGTCAGGTTTGAAGGAAAGAATAAGGAGACACTGTTTGAAATTAAGTATCTTCTCTGACAGAATATAATAAGCAACACTTGAGCAAGTGTCAAGATCTTGGCCTGGAAACTTGGAAAAACTATTTTGCAAAACACTTTTTGCTACACTTTTCAGTCATGGAGAGATGTTTTCCCAGTGTGAAATACGAGATTAATAGAAATGCAATATAAATGTATACCAATACACAACCTACTGCACCTCAGTGCAAGCACAAATGTGAAGTCTAGTCTCCAGAAGTTGACACAAACCAGAATATAAAAGAGCTTGTCACTGATGTTGAATAAACTGTCTTTGAAGAGGAACAAAGGCAGATTTAAAAATGTGAAAAGGCACAACATACGGAAGAATTGCTCTGCATTATAAACACATAACACATCTTGTTTTGCCTTTGCATCACTGCTGCATAATGATGTATGTTAACACCGACTAGGCTACACCAGAGGCAGAATCCCACTGTGCTGCAGATTAACAAAAACACACACACAAAAAACACCTAAAACCACTTAGGCACTGCTCTCTGTGCTCCGGCAGCAAAGGCGACACCTGCTTATTGAGAACAATCGTCTAACTGTAGGGTACATTTTTATGGAAATGTTCTCGCTCCCCTCGAGAGAGCGTTGCTTAGGGATTACATACACATGCTGGAGAAGCAGCATGGCTCAGAGGGCTCCCCGCGTAGAGAGCAATGGTATTTAACACACAGCGAATGAGGAGTGAGATGACGAAATAAAGCCTCCATTTTGGCTCCAAGCATCACAGCAAAAAGTATGGTGGGTGATCATGGATGGATGGATGGATGGATAGATGAATGGATGGATGGGTGAATGGACTCATTGATTAATTGATTGATTGATTGATTGATTGATTGATTGGTTGATTGGTTGGTTGATTGATTGATTGATTGATTGATTGATTGATTGATTGATTGATTGATTGAGCTTTGTTGATGCAGGACGCACACACAGACACACACACAAACACGCCATTATCTTTAGATTATATGGAGGCCCTGGTGTGGTCTGATAAGGAGAGGGAATGGGCTGTAAGTGAGTAAGAGCAGAGAGGTGGGCAAGGGGAGGGTGGTATGTAAATCTGTGAAATCAGTGATAATTACAGTGAGCGCACAAAAAGCCACATCACAGCTGGCAGAGATGGTGCTAATCATCCTGACACAGTCTGCACCCAGACACGAGTGTGCGTGAATGTGTGAGTGTGTGTGTGTGTGTGTGTGTGTGTGTGAGTGTGTGTGCGTGCGAGTGTGTGTTTGTATGTGTTAGAAAAATAGATGGAGAAAAATAGAGAGAGATTCCAAGCAGAGTATGTTTGCTTTATAGTGCAAAACGTGTATTTTATTTCTATTTAGAGTTAGTCTTGCCTTTGGCAAAAACAAGACCAACCATTTGCTAATGGCTGTGTAACACCTATGATTACTGAAATAAATAGTTGTCTCCACAAAATTGATGATTTTCCTAAGAAATGTATTATGCATATTTATTATATCCATGCATAGATAAATTGGATTACTAGATCTGAATTTGATAGTATAAATTAACTTCTCACCAGCTATAGATATAACAGGGATACACATTTTCATATCAAATACAGGGTTGAGCACCATTTGAAACCAGTAATTTAAAGCAGCATTGAATTACAATAAACAAAAGTAGCAACACATTAATTCATATCAAAAGTCTACATGAATATTCATGTGGATTATTCATGTGCAGCAATAACTGGAAGCATGGGTTTCCAATATTATATGGAAATTCAAAGCCAAGTGTCTTTTTAGGCCACACAACTACTTCTTCATCTATGTTTTATTATTATTTATTTTCATATGGATATAATAATAGAAATATACACAAGGCAAATGCCTATATCTTATATTGCCATCTCAGCTAATTCTGGTATAGACCCAAGTATTATAGGCAACAATAACTATCCCTTTTAAAAGGCATAGCCTACATTTTTTGTCTTTTGAAAAATATTATTTTCTATTTACAAAGTCAGACTTACAAGTCTAGTCATCTCTGTAAATATGATTAAAAAAATTTTTAAAAAATCCCAGTTTTGTCATGAGTTGTGCACTCTTCGAAATTAGACCTATATCCTGCTAATAGACCACATCATGTTTTGACATTTCTCCCCTCTCAAATGGATAATGAGGTCTTCAATTAAATGTGTCTGTGGTTTTCAGTAAAATTAAAACCCAATTCCACTGAGTTATCATCTGTCGTCCCTCACTAATTTATCATTGTCTTGGTAGATCCTCCTTCAGTCCGTCGAGCCTCGTGTTTTATCACCGCGCCCAGTTTGTTTTTCCTGCAGCCCACAGCAGTGTGCAGCAGACAACAGTGCCGGGCCATATAAACCACAGACGGCTGATATCTTACCTGGATAACTCGCATGTTTAGTCCCGTTTCCTGGGCCAGTTGCTCTCGGATGTGTCGGGTTGGTTTTGGTGTGGCGACGAAAGCGGCCTTTAACGTTTCCAGCTGCTTGGCCTTGATGGTGGTCCGGGGCCCCCGCCTTTTGGTCCCCGAGTTCTGCTCCTCATTCTCATTATTGTTCGTTTCCTTATCTGAGGACGTTGAATTGTCCGTCTCTTTTATGTCATCCTGTATTGGGTCCTGCAGATCTGGCGATAAACTCCTATCTGTACACGACGACACTGGGGAATGGAAGGAAGGGAAAAAAACGCATATGAAGGTGTCGATCGGGAATGTCAAGGGGGTTTTCTGGTTTAATTAGGCCTGGACCTGCGTGGCAGTAACACACTGCAACACTAGCCTATACATCCACTTTAACTAGCCATAATGTTTGTCTTGAAACCTTTTTTTTTTTTCTTAAAAGAAGTTAAAAAAAAAAATCTGCAAATGGGGTGAGATGATTTCACTTGTTTTCCACAAAAATCATTTTGTTTCAGATTTTTTTTTCAATCATTTTATGTAGTGATCTGCTTTATTCTGCCTGGTTTCAAAATGTTGACACTTATTTTGAGATAATTCCTTAAACAAGTGGAACTACATTGGAAACAAGTGCAATTATCTCATCCTATTGGCAGAATTTTCATCTATTTCAAGAAAAATAAGATTTTGAGCGAATATAAATGACTTGTTAAGATAGACATTTTGCAGTGTAGCTGCAGATTAGGCCTTCCCTCGATGAATAAAATGATTTAATAAAGGTTTAAAATAATAGTAAACATTTACGTGACCAACCAAGCATAACAATATCAGTACACCTGGTTGGAGAGGGGTTGTTGTCCTTGGGACCCTTAAATTAATACAGATAGAAAATATAAGAGGGATTGTATAATACAGCGGCGAGACCAC
This sequence comes from Centroberyx gerrardi, assembly GCF_048128805.1. Lineage (NCBI taxonomy): Eukaryota > Metazoa > Chordata > Actinopteri > Beryciformes > Berycidae > Centroberyx > Centroberyx gerrardi. Next base: position 26,713,475 of record NC_135998.1, read on the forward strand.
ACTATGGCGCCTGTCCCCATGGAGCCTGGCGTACAATAACAGATTATCATTGTCCTTTGGAGGTAAACATTGAAACCATTCATCTGACAAGGTTGTTGTGATATGCTCTCCATTGACTACTGCAATTGTTCAAAAAAAAAATCCTCAATCCTGTCTTTCTTTCGCCAATTTAGGGGAATAAATGAATGAAAGCGGGTCTGCCATATTGTCAGGCTTTGGCTCACAGTCCGCCTATGGTCGAAGTTTGTTGATTCAAAACAATTTTGTTTAACAGACATTTAAATTAATATGCCATTAAGCTGCTGAATGGGGAAAAGGACGTGTATTCAAGGTCTTTTTCATCATATTCTATAGATATTGTCCTTATCTATATAGGCTATTTAAGACATAAAGTAGGCTAGACCACTTAGAATATATGCATTGCTCACACTCACACGCGCTCACACACACACACGCACACACACACACGGTAGACGGAGGTTTGGCCGCTACAGCCTATTCGCGTTAGCGGTGGATTACCTGAGTTCAAGTTGACTTCCTTGATGGCACCAGAGCTCGTATAGTCTTCTTTGCACACAAACTTGTTTTCGTCTATCACATACAGTTCCTCGCCCGTGGACAGCTGCTTGTTACACACCATGCAGGTGAAGCAGTTCAGATGAAACACCTTGCTGCGGGCTTTGCGCACCAAGTCGTTTGGTGAGATTCCCTGCAGACAGCCAGCGCATTTTGTGCCAAACCGTCTGGAAAAAAAAAATTTTAAAAAAATGAAATATTTGTTGTGACATTTTTAACATAACCGGGCTTGAATACTGTAGGCCTACACTCAGTATTAATGGAAATGGAAAGAGTAAACAGCGCACATTGTTATTATAATTACTCATGGCCTTGCTTAGCGAATACATCCAATACACATCATATTATTTGATAGAAATATCTAATATTTTAGGCATATGATTATATAGCCTATGTGAGCAACAATAACAATAAAAGGCACAGACTTAATAATAGGCGTTCTCAGAATAATATGAATTATAAGGCTAATAATACTGATACTGATTCTACTAGTTCTAACAATAATAATACTATCGCCACCACTTCTTCTTCTACTACTACTACTACTACAAATAATAATAATAATAATAATAATAATAATAATGTGAAATCTAATAAATAAAAGGCTAACAATATTTGCCAGTCATTCTTAAAATGCTCACTACTGAAGCAAAAGGCCTAATCATTAACACGATAGCCTACAATGTTTACCGCAATAGGCCTAATAAAAACATATCTATAACTCTCATAGCAAACGCGACGGGGATCGTGAAGCGGGGAATCCAAGTCACACTGCTTTTTAAAATGGAGAAAATCAAAGCTAGGTCCTCATAATTTTGATGGAGGCGCTCTGACAATAACCCCACGCAAAACCTATTAGTGACAATCAACACATTGTAGCCAGGGATATATTATGGGATTAAGCAGAGTAGGAACATCTAAGCGTGAAAATCTTCCCTTAATCCATATTCACCCGCTTAAATACTGGGTGGGTAGACTCATCAGTTGGATACACAAATAGACTAAATACATTTCACAGAATTTCCCCCTTTATTTCTCAGTATGGATAGAGTAGAGTGTCAACAGAGGGCCACAGGAGAGGTGCTGACCGTCCCAAAGAGGTAACAGAATACCACATCACATTTTTATCCAGTTCGTAGTGATTTGGCACTGCCTATCACCAGGATGCGGGGTTTAATATGGAGTTTTGCGGGATGTTGAGGTGTTTACATTGGGCCTACATGTCCACTTGGAATTTGAGTCGGCCTTGGAGGTGGGGGTGGTGGGGCGGTGGGGTGGGGTGCTTAAGCCATTGGTAAAGGCAAGCACCCCTTTTTTTTTGTCGTGCATTGTTTTAACACTAATGTAAGCTTGTCTCTCCATTTGCAATGGTATCGCTTCACTCTCCCCTTTCACATGCATGGCCAAGCCTCCCCCAGTGAAAGGGCAGAACTCTACTTACACAACAAATGGACACATTAGGGTGATTACTGTTTCGCCTGGCTAATGGCTGGCCATTTAAATCCGCAGCTTGATGGGACCGGGGTAATATGATGGCCAAGGCCGTCCGGGGCCAATAATAGCCTGTCCCAACAAAGGCTTAAATACTATGTCTTACATGTCATTAGACAATTTGGGGGAAAATAACTGACACATACAAATGAAAATGATGCTAAGAGAGTGCGAGGAGACAAACAAGGGCTTCACTTATCACTCAATTAAGTGAAACACTTTTTAGAAATTGTGCACGGCTTAAGAGCCTAATGGATAAAAAAAAATAAAAAAAACTGTTGTTTGGATCAGTACAAAGGATAAAAAAACACAGAGCACAATAAAATTTCAGATGTCCTGTCTGTTATTGTAGAGGCGCAGTCAACAGGCCAAACGTCAGCCTGTTCTGATATGGCCAATATTTTATGATGGGGCCTACAGGCAAACACGGTTTACACGTTTTAAAATGTTGTAAAGTTTTAAAGTAAACGGGCTATCAATCTTTAGACTTATTCCACTGTAGATGAATTTAATGTTATCAGCGTGCACGTTGGTAACGAGGGCCCAATCTGTTTTAGCCCAAGTGATTCGATATGTTTACTATTATGCATATAGCCTACATTTTATCTCTAGGCTTTGCTTTGAGTGTCACATTGTTATTATTGATTTTTTTTTTTAAATCAAGTGCATGACACTCAGAGAAATGTTGACCTTATTTTATACTGTGACATTATGGCACAGGCTAAATCGTGGTGTAGACGAGGATCACAGCGTAATTAGGACGAGCTCTGAATCTTGGCAATATATCTGTTGTACCTGAAAAAGTCAATTTTGCAATAGAGCTTGCCGTCCCTGGAGAAGCACTTCTCGGTGAGGTTGCAGTTGCAGTCACAGCACTGGACGCACTTTGCGTGCCAGGCTCTGTCCAGCACGTTGAGGAGGAACCGGTCCAGGATGGGCCGTTCGCACCCGGCACAGTGGACCATCATGTCTCCGGCCTGGAGGACGCCGAGTGCCGACCTTCCCACGCGGACTCCGCTGCTCGGACTGGGGCAACCCGGGTCTACGCGGAACAACGTCTTGGCTCCGGGATGGTGCACAATTTCTGGAGCAAATGTGCTGTCGGGCGACAATTGCAAACAAACCTCCCCGTCAAAGGCAGCGGAGTGACAATCCCCGGGAATTATTGTAGTCCTGGTCCTGCTAGTCGCTGTCCTGGCACTTGTCACAATCCACAATCCAGAGGAGAGAAAGAGGGATCTCAGCCGCGCCAGCTGTATTCACTGACGGACTGCATACCAGGCATATTCTCTCACGCTGTATATTCAGAACGAAATGTTAATACTTCTTTGATCGATTATTTTATTTCTGCTGTTTTATCCTTCGGTCATACTTTGTTTTGGGTCCAGTTATTTTCTTCGCCTCACCTCACGTCGCCACTTTCGCATCACTGTGCCTGGGTTATCATGAGGTTTGCAAGCGCGACGCTCATCCTGCATTCAGATTGGACGACGCCCTCGTTAATTCCTGTGCCCGGCCAGCCAATCAGAACACAGTTGTTATGGTTACACGTTTATAGCTGTAGCCTCCGAGTGGACCTGAATCATATGATGTCCAGACTAGGACCGTGGATTCGGAGCGTTTCTAGAGGCCAACATGGATCTTGGGGATCTTTTAGGCGGGTCATGGAGGCAGAAGGGGAAAACCGCAACCTGTAGGTGTAGAGTATGGAAAACGAATAGCCGCCGTCCGCTCTGCAAACATTTTGATTGGACCCTGACCCTTCAAGTTGCACTCAGAGAAGACCTATCAAAAAAAAAAAAAAAGGAAAAAAAGATGAAGGTTATGGGAAATCTGTATAACAGGCGCTGCCATTGAAATGAACCTGAATAGATGCAATGGGAGAGGGAGTAGCTGAACAAGGACTAATGCTACAGAACCTTATGACAAAACCTGCCTGCATTACACTGCGCCCGTGCAGGGTGGAGAGGGGGGGGGGGGGGGGGGGGGGGGCGCGGGCCTTTTCTCATGCAGAAAGCTATTTACAGGGAAATGCAATGGATTAGCTGGAGCTCATCAATAGGGAGAGCCTGGTCACCCGGTGCTTTAACAGAGTGGCCTCCAATCGAAGCACATTTCAATATTTACCAACAGCTTCGTTTTGTTAGTTGCAGTAAAGCAAACATGCAGTCCGCTAATTCGTGTTAGTGGAGAGGTGAGACTCGGTGCGGCGCTTTTCTTTCAGCGTTTACGGTGATTCATTTAAATAACCTTGGGTGTGAGTTTTGACTCATTTTACGCGGTTAGGCGGTTCAAGACAACAGTATTAGAAAGGAAGCAGATTAACACTAGAGCTACACGTTTTAAGAGGTGAAGGAAACACAAGATAACCACAAAGGCTCATATTTCTCCTTAAAAGTAGCCTATTGTTAATATTATTAAATTAACACATTATTATTAAATTATTCTTACACCACCCACATCATTATTATTATTATTATTAGTAGTAGTAGTAGCCTAGTAGTAGTAGTAGCAGTCATAATTTTTTTATTATAATCACATAGCCTCAATTATCTATCTATCTATCTATCTATCTATCTATCTATCTATCTATCTGTTTCTGGTGTAGCTTGGGTTTCTGAATAAAAAAGAAAAGTTAAGTGCGACCGAGGGGACCCGCGTCATTTTTTTTTAGCCTCCTTTATGATCCTAATTCCACAGTAATTGCAGGTTTGCTATTTATTTTACTTAGTGAGTCTTGTATTTGACTCTTCTTTCAAAGCCCCTACGATTTGTGTATGATAGTGTAGAAACTATTACAGAAAGTCTGATTGATTTCCCCTCTCTTACTTACTGTAGTTCCTACCACAGCGCCCCGCAGCCTGTCAACCAAGACTAAACAAGGGGGAATTTTTGGAGGGGCGGACAAAAAGCCCGCGGTGGGAAAAAGAGCATGTGAGGCGATTGCGTGAACCACCTCTTGTTTGAGTTTAGCCACATTGCATTGTGCCAAAGAAGAAAAGCCCTGTTTGCGTTTCCCTTCCTGCTATCATGTGCACAACCAAGCCACCCAAACAGCGAGATCCTCACCTGAGAGAGAAAAAAAAAAAGAAAAAAAAAGAGGGAACTGTCCAGGGTACTAAAAGCAGGAAGCACCAAGGACAGCACAGGCATCTTCTTTTCTGTAGGAATAGCGCATTACTTGGCATATACTCTATTCTGCAGACACCGTGTGAATGGACACCTTGATGTAGTGCGAAATAAAAGCGGGTAAACTATGACCTTCAGTCTGCGTCATCATAAAGGATCACAACCACCTATACAAACAAAAATAAATTTATATGTTTAGAGAAAGAAAACATTTATGTATTCTTTTTCCCTTAAAAGACAGTACAACTTACATCCATTTGATGCCAGTTACTATCTACAATGTGTTGTGGTTCTAAAGATTTGTGTCAGTCTGAAAAGCTGGGCATGCCTTATTCCTGAAAATTTAAAGGGAGTGTAAGCTGGGTTTAGGTGGGTTTACCCCCCACTACCTAGTGAATAGACTCTTTTCATATTTTCATAAGGCTAGCAGAATTTCTCAGATGGAGCAATTAAAAAAAAATTGGCATATCAAGATATGAGACCATCATAATAATGTACAAACAAATTGCTGTTCATTTTGACTTTGTCCAGTTAATTTAGATAATGTCAAATAGTTTTGTTAAATAATGTCTGGAATAATAATACAAGAATTGTATTGTTGCTATGCTTGTAAAAGTTTGGATGCATTTCCTTCATTCTTCATCCATTAGTATAGGCATATGACATCACTAACCTTCAGCATGGGTGTCACACCATGGGCAAATGGTCATGTCACTCCACCGATGGAGAATAGCAGGTCTGTGGGGTTGTTGTTTTTTTTTTTAAACAACCTATGAGTTATTGGAACAACATGGCAGGAAAAAACATTTCCCAATAAAAACATTAGAAATCCTTTGAATCTTAAACATCCTGGAGTGAAACCCAATGACCTGAGTGGAATTCATTTTAAGTTGCAGCCCATTCAGGCTCTGTGGCGAAATCACATCTCCTTTGTCTCTTCACAAAATCCCACAGCATATCAGAGAAGCCTTCACACAAGTTAAAGCGCTGAAGGATGGATTGTTATTCAGCACATCAAATGGAAATCAGAAAGCCTTCAAGCCAGGTAAAACTTACAGACTGGGGGCTTCATAAAGGATTTTGAATCATACGATCAATCATTTTGACGAAGTGTTTTGTAAATTACTTAAAATACTTATTTAGCGGATAGGAGCTTTGTTGGAATACCACAGCGGCCTACACACGCGCACACAGACAAACACAACACACATATTTTCAAGGACCAACTTCTGAAGTGGTTTGAGCATCAGTCCCCTTTCTTCACCAAGAGGCCTTCATGAAATATCTATGTAGCTATGCATCTCTCTCTCTCTCTCTCTCTCTCTCTCTCTCTCTCTCTCTCTCTCTCTCTCTCTCTCATTCTCTTGGTCTCTCTACTCTCACCTTTCTTTTCTTCTCTGTAATGCACAGGGAGTAAAAGGAGGAATGCAAGCTTTGCAAGCAGTGGCCAACAGCCCTGGCCCCCTTCATGGCCCTGGATCCCGTCCTTCTGCACCAGCTCTTAAAGAATCTACGTGTTCAGAAGGATAAAATAAAAAAGGTGAATGTTTCTAACAATTTAATTTCAGAACATTAAAATAAATAGATCAATAAAAACTGCTTTCTATGGTGAGGTAAGGCGGTAACTTTGGCATTTTCTTTTAATGTTGGCCATGCATGAGAATGTTAGAGTGTAAATTAGAGGTAAAATGAAGACATGAAGGAAAAGGGATGGATGGAAATATA